>NW_027646204.1:0-283000 GCF_951394435.1 Stenella coeruleoalba
CAACCAATGGGCCTCGAAGTTGCTCAGCCGCCCCACAGGGGTCTGGAGGTACTCGCTGAACTTGGAGGGCAAGTGATGCATACCCGAGAGGCCTAGGAGTCCTCCAAAGTGTACTACTTCCTTTAAAATAAAGCCTCTAAGCGACTGAGAACTCATGGAGACAGCTGCCTGCCTCCCTTTCTGCACGGCTACTAGGGGCCTACGCTGGAGGCAACTTGTCACGTTGAGGTTCCCTCTAGCTCTAGAGCTTGTCAGGCGGACCAGAGCCGCGGCCATGGAAGCACCTGGTTTAGACAGAGCAGACTCATAACGTTCCCCGAAGCACTCTGACAGGGCTAACAGGCCTGTCGAGAGCAGGGAATGTCAGGTAGCTTCAAGGCAGCATGAACGCAGCCTTCCAAACGGGAAAGCAAGGCTACTTGCAGCAGGCCCCCGTTTCCGTGGGCGCACTCAGCAGACATCCCCGTGGTTTCTAACAAGCCCAAAGAGACACAGGTCACCCTGAGTTTCCTTCCCTGAATCAACTTCTCGAAGTAGGGTGTTCTGCATCAAGCGAACTGCCTCAACCAAGGAACGCCGTAGCTGCTCCTCTGGGCCTGTGGCGATTCAAAGCCTGCAGTGCCACGGGAGGAAGGGGACTTACATGGCAGTAAGAACGCAAGCTGACTCTCTCTGGGAGGCACGGTGACTTCAGGCAGGAGGTCCTAGGTGGAATGCGAAGCCGAGGGTTTCTCTGAGTTCAGCTCAGCCTCGGGTAATGCGTAAGACTTGGACGCCATGTGGGACGTGCCAGAACGGTGTCCGTGAACGTGTGCGAGTGCTGAGGACCTTAAGCTGCTCCCAAGGAGAGTGCAGCGCGTTTCCCTACGCTCGGCATACACAGAGGGGCTCTAAAGGGCTACGGGCCTGGATGTTGCTTAGCAGACCCAGGTGGGCCTGGCGGTACTCAGTGTTCCTGCCGGGAACAGGGGGCCCGCGCCAGCCTCCTAGGTGTCCAGAATACCCTGCTGCCGTTGAAGGTGCCCAGAGCCGAGGCCGCCGCCTCCTGGAAACGGCTGCACGCCTCCGCTTCTGCACGGCCACTCGGGGTCTTACTTCCAGGCCTGTGTTCGTGCTGGGCGTGCCGTGAGCGACACGGCATGGTAACATGCTGTCTTTCTCCTCGGGCAGAGTGACTTCAGGTACGAGGTCCTCGAAGTATTCAAAGCACAGTGTTTTCCCATGGCAGCTCACACAAGGGCCATGACAAAGTCGGACGCACCCGAAATGCTGTCCTGAGGCTGTTCGAGGGCTCTGGAAATGTAGCGCTCCTCGAGGGACGTCCAGTGTGTAGCCCATCGCGCGGCACGCACAGAGGGCCTCCGGGGGTGGGGGGGTGGGGTCAACCAATGGGCCTCGAAGTTGCTCAGCCGCCCCACAGGGGTCTGGAGGTACTCGCTGAACTTGGAGGGCAAGTGATGCATACCCGAGAGGCCTAGGAGTCCTCCAAAGTGTACTACTTCCTTTAAAATAAAGCCTCTAAGCGACTGAGAACTCATGGAGACAGCTGCCTGCCTCCCTTTCTGCACGGCTACTAGGGGCCTACGCTGGAGGCAACTTGTCACGTTGAGGTTCCCTCTAGCTCTAGAGCTTGTCAGGCGGACCAGAGCCGCGGCCATGGAAGCACCTGGTTTAGACAGAGCAGACTCATAACGTTCCCCGAAGCACTCTGACAGGGCTAACAGGCCTGTCGAGAGCAGGGAATGTCAGGTAGCTTCAAGGCAGCATGAACGCAGCCTTCCAAACGGGAAAGCAAGGCTACTTGCAGCAGGCCCCCGTTTCCGTGGGCGCACTCAGCAGACATCCCCGTGGTTTCTAACAAGCCCAAAGAGACACAGGTCACCCTGAGTTTCCTTCCCTGAATCAACTTCTCGAAGTAGGGTGTTCTGCATCAAGCGAACTGCCTCAACCAAGGAACGCCGTAGCTGCTCCTCTGGGCCTGTGGCGATTCAAAGCCTGCAGTGCCACGGGAGGAAGGGGACTTACATGGCAGTAAGAACACAAGCCGACTCTCTCTGGGAGGCACGGTGACTTCAGGCAGGAGGTCCTAGGTGGAATGCGAAGCCGAGGGTTTCTCTGAGTTCAGCTCAGCCTCGGGTAATGCGTAAGACTTGGACGCCATGTGGGACGTGCCAGAACGGTGTCCGTGAACGTGTGCGAGTGCTGAGGACCTTAAGCTGCTCCCAAGGAGAGTGCAGCGCGTTTCCCTACGCTCGGCATACACAGAGGGGCTCTAAAGGGCTACGGGCCTGGATGTTGCTTAGCAGACCCAGGTGGGCCTGGCGGTACTCAGTGTTCCTGCCGGGAACAGGGGGCCCGCGCCAGCCTCCTAGGTGTCCAGAATACCCTGCTGCCGTTGAAGGTGCCCAGAGCCGAGGCCGCCGCCTCCTGGAAACCGCTGCACGCCTCCGCTTCTGCACTACCCCTCGGGGTCTTACTTCCAGGCCTGTGTTCGTGCTGGGCGTGCCGTTAGCGACACGGCATGGTAAGATGCTGACTTTCTCCTCGGGCAGAGTGACTTCAGGTACGAGGTCCTCGAAGTATTCAAAGCACAGTGTTTTCCCATGGCAGCTGACACAAGGGCCATGACAAAGTCGGACTCACCCGAAATGCTGTCCTGAGGCTGTTCGAGGGCTCTGGAAATGTAGCGCTCCTCGAGGGACGGCCAGTGTGTAGCCCATCGCGCGGCACGCACAGAGGGCCTCCGGGGGTGGGGGAGTGGGGTCAACCAATGGGCCTCGAAGTTGCTCAGCCGCCCCACAGGGGTCTGGAGGTACTCGCTGAACTTGGAGGGCAAGTGATGCATACCCGAGAGGCCTAGGAGTCCTCCAAAGTGTACTACTTCCTTTAAAATAAAGCCTCTAAGCGACTGAGAACTCATGGAGACAGCTGCCTGCCTCCCTTTCTGCACGGCTACTAGGGGCCTACGCTGGAGGCAACTTGTCACGTTGAGGTTCCCTCTAGCTCTAGAGCTTGTCAGGCGGACCAGAGCCGCGGCCATGGAAGCACCTGGTTTAGACAGAGCAGACTCATAACGTTCCCCGAAGCACTCTGACAGGGCTAACAGGCCTGTCGAGAGCAGGGAATGTCAGGTAGCTTCAAGGCAGCATGAACGCAGCCTTCCAAACGGGAAAGCAAGGCTACTTGCAGCAGGCCCCCGTTTCCGTGGGCGCACTCAGCAGACATCCCCGTGGTTTCTAACAAGCCCAAAGAGACACAGGTCACCCTGAGTTTCCTTCCCTGAATCAACTTCTCGAAGTAGGGTGTTCTGCATCAAGCGAACTGCCTCAACCAAGGAACGCCGTAGCTGCTCCTCTGGGCCTGTGGCGATTCAAAGCCTGCAGTGCCACGGGAGGAAGGGGACTTACATGGCAGTAAGAACACAAGCCGACTCTCTCTGGGAGGCACGGTGACTTCAGGCAGGAGGTCCTAGGTGGAATGCGAAGCCGAGGGTTTCTCTGAGTTCAGCTCAGCCTCGGGTAATGCGTAAGACTTGGACGCCATGTGGGACGTGCCAGAACGGTGTCCGTGAACGTGTGCGAGTGCTGAGGACCTTAAGCTGCTCCAAAGGAGAGTGCAGCGCGTTTCCCTACGCTCGGCATACACAGAGGGGCTCTAAAGGGCTACGGGCCTGGATGTTGCTTAGCAGACCCAGGTGGGCCTGGCGGTACTCAGTGTTCCTGCCGGGAACAGGGGGCCCGCGCCAGCCTCCTAGGTGTCCAGAATACCCTGCTGCCGTTGAAGGTGCCCAGAGCCGAGGCCGCCGCCTCCTGGAAACCGCTGCACGCCTCCGCTTCTGCACGGCCACTCGGGGTCTTACTTCCAGGACTGTGTTCGTGCTGGGCGTGCCGTTAGCGACACGGCATGGTAACATGCTGGCTTTCTCCTCGGGCAGAGTGACTTCAGGTACGAGGTCCTCGAAGTATTCAAAGCACAGTGTTTTCCCATGGCAGCTCACACAAGGGCCATGACAAAGTCGGACTCACCCGAAATGCTGTCCTGAGGCTGTTCGAGGGCTCTGGAAATGTAGCGCTCCTCGAGGGACGTCCAGTGTGTAGCCCATCGCGCGGCACGCACAGAGGGCCTCCGGGGGTGGGGGAGTGGGGTCAACCAATGGGCCTCGAAGTTGCTCAGCCGCCCCACAGGGGTCTGGAGGTACTCGCTGAACTTGGAGGGCAAGTGATGCATACCCGAGAGGCCTAGGAGTCCTCCAAAGTGTACTACTTCCTTTAAAATAAAGCCTCTAAGCGACTGAGAACTCATGGAGACAGCTGCCTGCCTCCCTTTCTGCACGGCTACTAGGGGCCTACGCTGGAGGCAACTTGTCACGTTGAGGTTCCCTCTAGCTCTAGAGCTTGTCAGGCGGACCAGAGCCGCGGCCATGGAAGCACCTGGTTTAGACAGAGCAGACTCATAACGTTCCCCGAAGCACTCTGACAGGGCTAACAGGCCTGTCGAGAGCAGGGAATGTCAGGTAGCTTCAAGGCAGCATGAACGCAGCCTTCCAAACGGGAAAGCAAGGCTACTTGCAGCAGGCCCCCGTTTCCGTGGGCGCACTCAGCAGACATCCCCGTGGTTTCTAACAAGCCCAAAGAGACACAGGTCACCCTGAGTTTCCTTCCCTGAATCAACTTCTCGAAGTAGGGTGTTCTGCATCAAGCGAACTGCCTCAACCAAGGAACGCCGTAGCTGCTCCTCTGGGCCTGTGGCGATTCAAAGCCTGCAGTGCCACGGGAGGAAGGGGACTTACATGGCAGTAAGAACACAAGCCGACTCTCTCTGGGAGGCACGGTGACTTCAGGCAGGAGGTCCTAGGTGGAATGCGAAGCCGAGGGTTTCTCTGAGTTCAGCTCAGCCTCGGGTAATGCGTAAGACTTCGACGCCATGTGGGACGTGCCAGAACGGTGTCCGTGAACGTGTGCGAGTGCTGAGGTCCTTCCGCGGCTCCCAAGGAGAGTGCAGCGCTTTTCCCTACGCTCGGCATACACAGAGGGGCTCTAAAGGGCTACGGGCCTGGATGTTGCTTAGCAGACCCAGGTGGGCCTGGCGGTACTCAGTGTTCCTGCCGGGAACAGGGGGCCCGCGCCAGCCTCCTAGGTGTCCAGAATACCCTGCTGCCGTTGAAGGTGCCCAGAGCCGAGGCCGCCGCCTCCTGGAAACCGCTGCACGCCTCCGCTTCTGCACGGCCACTCGGGGTCTTACTTCCAGGCCTGTGTTCGTGCTGGGCGTGCCGTTAGCGACACGGCATGGTAACATGCTGGCTTTCTCCTCGGGCAGAGTGACTTCAGGTACGAGGTCCTCGAAGTATTCAAAGCACAGTGTTTTCCCATGGCAGCTCACACAAGGGCCATGACAAAGTCGGACTCACCCGAAATGCTGTCCTGAGGCTGTTCGAGGGCTCTGGAAATGTAGCGCTCCTCGAGGGACGTCCAGTGTGTAGCCCATCGCGCGGCACGCACAGAGGGCCTCCGGGGGTGGGGGAGTGGGGTCAACCAATGGGCCTCGAAGTTGCTCAGCCGCCCCACAGGGGTCTGGAGGTACTCGCTGAACTTGGAGGGCAAGTGATGCATACCCGAGAGGCCTAGGAGTCCTCCAAAGTGTACTACTTCCTTTAAAATAAAGCCTCTAAGCGACTGAGAACTCATGGAGACAGCTGCCTGCCTCCCTTTCTGCACGGCTACTAGGGGCCTACGCTGGAGGCAACTTGTCACGTTGAGGTTCCCTCTAGCTCTAGAGCTTGTCAGGCGGACCAGAGCCGCGGCCATGGAAGCACCTGGTTTAGACAGAGCAGACCCATAACGTTCCCCGAAGCACTCTGACAGGGCTAACAGGCCTGTCGAGAGCAGGGAATGTCAGGTAGCTTCAAGGCAGCATGAACGCAGCCTTCCAAACGGGAAAGCAAGGCTACTTGCAGCAGGCCCCCGTTTCCGTGGGCGCACTCAGCAGACATCCCCGTGGTTTCTAACAAGCCCAAAGAGACACAGGTCACCCTGAGTTTCCTTCCCTGAATCAACTTCTCGAAGTAGGGTGTTCTGCATCAAGCGAACTGCCTCAACCAAGGAACGCCGTAGCTGCTCCTCTGGGCCTGTGGCGATTCAAAGCCTGCAGTGCCACGGGAGGAAGGGGACTTACATGGCAGTAAGAACACAAGCCGACTCTCTCTGGGAGGCACGGTGACTTCAGGCAGGAGGTCCTAGGTGGAATGCGAAGCCGAGGGTTTCTCTGAGTTCAGCTCAGCCTCGGGTAATGCGTAAGACTTCGACGCCATGTGGGACGTGCCAGAACGGTGTCCGTGAACGTGTGCGAGTGCTGAGGTCCTTCCGCGGCTCCCAAGGAGAGTGCAGCGCTTTTCCCTACGCTCGGCATACACAGAGGGGCTCTAAAGGGCTACGGGCCTGGATGTTGCTTAGCAGACCCAGGTGGGCCTGGCGGTACTCAGTGTTCCTGCCGGGAACAGGGGGCCCGCGCCAGCCTCCTAGGTGTCCAGAATACCCTGCTGCCGTTGAAGGTGCCCAGAGCCGAGGCCGCCGCCTCCTGGAAACCGCTGCACGCCTCCGCTTCTGCACGGCCACTCGGGGTCTTACTTCCAGGCCTGTGTTCGTGCTGGGCGTGCCGTTAGCGACACGGCATGGTAACATGCTGGCTTTCTCCTCGGGCAGAGTGACTTCAGGTACGAGGTCCTCGAAGTATTCAAAGCACAGTGTTTTCCCATGGCAGCTCACACAAGGGCCATGACAAAGTCGGACTCACCCGAAATGCTGTCCTGAGGCTGTTCGAGGGCTCTGGAAATGTAGCGCTCCTCGAGGGACGTCCAGTGTGTAGCCCATCGCGCGGCACGCACAGAGGGCCTCCGGGGGTGGGGGAGTGGGGTCAACCAATGGGCCTCGAAGTTGCTCAGCCGCCCCACAGGGGTCTGGAGGTACTCGCTGAACTTGGAGGGCAAGTGATGCATACCCGAGAGGCCTAGGAGTCCTCCAAAGTGTACTACTTCCTTTAAAATAAAGCCTCTAAGCGACTGAGAACTCATGGAGACAGCTGCCTGCCTCCCTTTCTGCACGGCTACTAGGGGCCTACGCTGGAGGCAACTTGTCACGTTGAGGTTCCCTCTAGCTCTAGAGCTTGTCAGGCGGACCAGAGCCGCGGCCATGGAAGCACCTGGTTTAGACAGAGCAGACCCATAACGTTCCCCGAAGCACTCTGACAGGGCTAACAGGCCTGTCGAGAGCAGGGAATGTCAGGTAGCTTCAAGGCAGCATGAACGCAGCCTTCCAAACGGGAAAGCAAGGCTACTTGCAGCAGGCCCCCGTTTCCGTGGGCGCACTCAGCAGACATCCCCGTGGTTTCTAACAAGCCCAAAGAGACACAGGTCACCCTGAGTTTCCTTCCCTGAATCAACTTCTCGAAGTAGGGTGTTCTGCATCAAGCGAACTGCCTCAACCAAGGAACGCCGTAGCTGCTCCTCTGGGCCTGTGGCGATTCAAAGCCTGCAGTGCCACGGGAGGAAGGGGACTTACATGGCAGTAAGAACACAAGCCGACTCTCTCTGGGAGGCACGGTGACTTCAGGCAGGAGGTCCTAGGTGGAATGCGAAGCCGAGGGTTTCTCTGAGTTCAGCTCAGCCTCGGGTAATGCGTAAGACTTGGACGCCATGTGGGACGTGCCAGAACGGTGTCCGTGAACGTGTGCGAGTGCTGAGGACCTTAAGCTGCTCCCAAGGAGAGTGCAGCGCGTTTCCCTACGCTCGGCATACACAGAGGGGCTCTAAAGGGCTACGGGCCTGGATGTTGCTTAGCAGACCCAGGTGGGCCTGGCGGTACTCAGTGTTCCTGCCGGGAACAGGGGGCCCGCGCCAGCCTCCTAGGTGTCCAGAATACCCTGCTGCGGTTGAAGGTGCCCAGAGACGAGGCCGCCGCCTCCTGGAAACCGCTGCACGCCTCCGCTTCTGCACGGCCACTCGGGGTCTTACTTCCAGGCCTGTGTTCGTGCTGGGCGTGCCGTTAGCGACACGGCATGGTAACATGCTGGCTTTCTCCTCGGGCAGAGTGACTTCAGGTACGAGGTCCTCGAAGTATTCAAAGCACAGTGTTTTCCCATGGCAGCTCACACAAGGGCCATGACAAAGTCGGACTCACCCGAAATGCTGTCCTGAGGCTGTTCGAGGGCTCTGGAAATGTAGCGCTCCTCGAGGGACGGCCAGTGTGTAGCCCATCGCGCGGCACGCACAGAGGGCCTCCGGGGGTGGGGGAGTGGGGTCAACCAATGGGCCTCGAAGTTGCTCAGCCGCCCCACAGGGGTCTGGAGGTACTCGCTGAACTTGGAGGGAAAGTGATGCATACCCGAGAGGCCTAGGAGTCCTCCAAAGTGTACTACTTCCTTTAAAATAAAGCCTCTAAGCGACTGAGAACTCATGGAGACAGCTGCCTGCCTCCCTTTCTGCACGGCTACTAGGGGCCTACGCTGGAGGCAACTTGTCACGTTGAGGTTCCCTCTAGCTCTAGAGCTTGTCAGGCGGACCAGAGCCGCGGCCATGGAAGCACCTGGTTTAGACAGAGCAGACTCATAACGTTCCCCGAAGCACTCTGACAGGGCTAACAGGCCTGTCGAGAGCAGGGAATGTCAGGTAGCTTCAAGGCAGCATGAACGCAGCCTTCCAAACGGGAAAGCAAGGCTACTTGCAGCAGGCCCCCGTTTCCGTGGGCGCACTCAGCAGACATCCCCGTGGTTTCTAACAAGCCCAAAGAGACACAGGTCACCCTGAGTTTCCTTCCCTGAATCAACTTCTCGAAGTAAGGTGTTCTGCATCAAGCGAACTGCCTCAACCAAGGAATGCCGTAGCTGCTCCTCTGGGCCTGTGGCTATTCAAAGCCTGCAGTGCCACAGGAGGAAGGGGACTTACATTGCCGTAAGAACGCAAGCCGACTCTCTCTGGGAGGCACGGTGACTTCAGGCAGGAGGTCCTAGGTGGAATGCGAAGCCGAGGGTTTCTCTGAGTTCAGCTCAGCCTCGGGTAATGCGTAAGACTTCGACGCCATGTGGGACGTGCCAGAACGGTGTCCGTGAACGTGTGCGAGTGCTGAGGTCCTTCCGCGGCTCCCAAGGAGAGTGCAGCGCTTTTCCCTACGCTCGGCATACACAGAGGGGCTCTAAAGGGCTACGGGCCTGGATGTTGCTTAGCAGACCCAGGTGGGCCTGGCGGTACTCAGTGTTCCTGCCGGGAACAGGGGGCCCGCGCCAGCCTCCTAGGTGTCCAGAATACCCTGCTGCCGTTGAAGGTGCCCAGAGCCGAGGCCGCCGCCTCCTGGAAACCGCTGCACGCCTCCGCTTCTGCACTACCCCTCGGGGTCTTACTTCCAGGCCTGTGTTCGTGCTGGGCGTGCCGTTAGCGACACGGCATGGTAAGATACTGACTTCCTCCTCGGGCAGAGTGACTTCAGGTACGAGGTCCTCGAAGTATTCAAAGCACAGTGTTTTCCCATGGCAGCTGACACAAGGGCCATGACAAAGTCGGACTCACCCGAAATGCTGTCCTGAGGCTGTTCGAGGGCTCTGGAAATGTAGCGCTCCTCGAGGGACGGCCAGTGTGTAGCCCATCGCGCGGCACGCACAGAGGGCCTCCGGGGGTGGGGGAGTGGGGTCAACCAATGGGCCTCGAAGTTGCTCAGCCGCCCCACAGGGGTCTGGAGGTACTCGCTGAACTTGGAGGGCAAGTGATGCATACCCGAGAGGCCTAGGAGTCCTCCAAAGTGTACTACTTCCTTTAAAATAAAGCCTCTAAGCGACTGAGAACTCATGGAGACAGCTGCCTGCCTCCCTTTCTGCACGGCTACTAGGGGCCTACGCTGGAGGCAACTTGTCACGTTGAGGTTCCCTCTAGCTCTAGAGCTTGTCAGGCGGACCAGAGCCGCGGCCATGGAAGCACCTGGTTTAGACAGAGCAGACTCATAACGTTCCCCGAAGCACTCTGACAGGGCTAACAGGCCTGTCGAGAGCAGGGAATGTCAGGTAGCTTCAAGGCAGCATGAACGCAGCCTTCCAAACGGGAAAGCAAGGCTACTTGCAGCAGGCCCCCGTTTCCGTGGGCGCACTCAGCAGACATCCCCGTGGTTTCTAACAAGCCCAAAGAGACACAGGTCACCCTGAGTTTCCTTCCCTGAATCAACTTCTCGAAGTAAGGTGTTCTGCATCAAGCGAACTGCCTCAACCAAGGAATGCCGTAGCTGCTCCTCTGGGCCTGTGGCTATTCAAAGCCTGCAGTGCCACAGGAGGAAGGGGACTTACATTGCCGTAAGAACGCAAGCCGACTCTCTCTGGGAGGCACGGTGACTTCAGGCAGGAGGTCCTAGGTGGAATGCGAAGCCGAGGGTTTCTCTGAGTTCAGCTCAGCCTCGGGTAATGCGTAAGACTTCGACGCCATGTGGGACGTGCCAGAACGGTGTCCGTGAACGTGTGCGAGTGCTGAGGTCCTTCCGCGGCTCCCAAGGAGAGTGCAGCGCTTTTCCCTACGCTCGGCATACACAGAGGGGCTCTAAAGGGCTACGGGCCTGGATGTTGCTTAGCAGACCCAGGTGGGCCTGGCGGTACTCAGTGTTCCTGCCGGGAACAGGGGGCCCGCGCCAGCCTCCTAGGTGTCCAGAATACCCTGCTGCCGTTGAAGGTGCCCAGAGCCGAGGCCGCCGCCTCCTGGAAACCGCTGCACGCCTCCGCTTCTGCACTACCCCTCGGGGTCTTACTTCCAGGCCTGTGTTCGTGCTGGGCGTGCCGTTAGCGACACGGCATGGTAAGATGCTGACTTTCTCCTCGGGCAGAGTGACTTCAGGTACGAGGTCCTCGAAGTATTCAAAGCACAGTGTTTTCCCATGGCAGCTGACACAAGGGCCATGACAAAGTCGGACTCACCCGAAATGCTGTCCTGAGGCTGTTCGAGGGCTCTGGAAATGTAGCGCTCCTCGAGGGACGGCCAGTGTGTAGCCCATCGCGCGGCACGCACAGAGGGCCTCCGGGGGTGGGGGAGTGGGGTCAACCAATGGGCCTCGAAGTTGCTCAGCCGCCCCACAGGGGTCTGGAGGTACTCGCTGAACTTGGAGGGCAAGTGATGCATACCCGAGAGGCCTAGGAGTCCTCCAAAGTGTACTACTTCCTTTAAAATAAAGCCTCTAAGCAACTGAGAACTCATGGAGACAGCTGCCTGCCTCCCTTTCTGCACGGCTACTAGGGGCCTACGCTGGAGGCAACTTGTCACGTTGAGGTTCCCTCTAGCTCTAGAGCTTGTCAGGCGGACCAGAGCCGCGGCCATGGAAGCACCTGGTTTAGACAGAGCAGACTCATAACGTTCCCCGAAGCACTCTGACAGGGCTAACAGGCCTGTCGAGAGCAGGGAATGTCAGGTAGCTTCAAGGCAGCATGAACGCAGCCTTCCAAACGGGAAAGCAAGGCTACTTGCAGCAGGCCCCCGTTTCCGTGGGCGCACTCAGCAGACATCCCCGTGGTTTCTAACAAGCCCAAAGAGACACAGGTCACCCTGAGTTTCCTTCCCTGAATCAACTTCTCGAAGTAGGGTGTTCTGCATCAAGCGAACTGCCTCAACCAAGGAACGCCGTAGCTGCTCCTCTGGGCCTGTGGCGATTCAAAGCCTGCAGTGCCACGGGAGGAAGGGGACTTACATGGCAGTAAGAACACAAGCCGACTCTCTCTGGGAGGCACGGTGACTTCAGGCAGGAGGTCCTAGGTGGAATGCGAAGCCGAGGGTTTCTCTGAGTTCAGCTCAGCCTCGGGTAATGCGTAAGACTTGGACGCCATGTGGGACGTGCCAGAACGGTGTCCGTGAACGTGTGCGAGTGCTGAGGACCTTAAGCTGCTCCCAAGGAGAGTGCAGCGCGTTTCCCTACGCTCGGCATACACAGAGGGGCTCTAAAGGGCTACGGGCCTGGATGTTGCTTAGCAGACCCAGGTGGGCCTGGCGGTACTCAGTGTTCCTGCCGGGAACAGGGGGCCCGCGCCAGCCTCCTAGGTGTCCAGAATACCCTGCTGCCGTTGAAGGTGCCCAGAGCCGAGGCCGCCGCCTCCTGGAAACCGCTGCACGCCTCCGCTTCTGCACGGCCACTCGGGGTCTTACTTCCAGGCCTGTGTTCGTGCTGGGCGTGCCGTTAGCGACACGGCATGGTAACATGCTGGCTTTCTCCTCGGGCAGAGTGACTTCAGGTACGAGGTCCTCGAAGTATTCAAAGCACAGTGTTTTCCCATGGCAGCTCACACAAGGGCCATGACAAAGTCGGACTCACCCGAAATGCTGTCCTGAGGCTGTTCGAGGGCTCTGGAAATGTAGCGCTCCTCGAGGGACGGCCAGTGTGTAGCCCATCGCGCGGCACGCACAGAGGGCCTCCGGGGGTGGGGGAGTGGGGTCAACCAATGGGCCTCGAAGTTGCTCAGCCGCCCCACAGGGGTCTGGAGGTACTCGCTGAACTTGGAGGGAAAGTGATGCATACCCGAGAGGCCTAGGAGTCCTCCAAAGTGTACTACTTCCTTTAAAATAAAGCCTCTAAGCGACTGAGAACTCATGGAGACAGCTGCCTGCCTCCCTTTCTGCACGGCTACTAGGGGCCTACGCTGGAGGCAACTTGTCACGTTGAGGTTCCCTCTAGCTCTAGAGCTTGTCAGGCGGACCAGAGCCGCGGCCATGGAAGCACCTGGTTTAGAGCAGACTCATAACGTTCCCCGAAGCACTCTGACAGGGCTAACAGGCCTGTCGAGAGCAGGGAATGTCAGGTAGCTTCAAGGCAGCATGAACGCAGCCTTCCAAACGGGAAAGCAAGGCTACTTGCAGCAGGCCCCCGTTTCCGTGGGCGCACTCAGCAGACATCCCCGTGGTTTCTAACAAGCCCAAAGAGACACAGGTCACCCTGAGTTTCCTTCCCTGAATCAACTTCTCGAAGTAAGGTGTTCTGCATCAAGCGAACTGCCTCAACCAAGGAATGCCGTAGCTGCTCCTCTGGGCCTGTGGCTATTCAAAGCCTGCAGTGCCACAGGAGGAAGGGGACTTACATTGCCGTAAGAACGCAAGCCGACTCTCTCTGGGAGGCACGGTGACTTCAGGCAGGAGGTCCTAGGTGGAATGCGAAGCCGAGGGTTTCTCTGAGTTCAGCTCAGCCTCGGGTAATGCGTAAGACTTCGACGCCATGTGGGACGTGCCAGAACGGTGTCCGTGAACGTGTGCGAGTGCTGAGGTCCTTCCGCGGCTCCCAAGGAGAGTGCAGCGCTTTTCCCTACGCTCGGCATACACAGAGGGGCTCTAAAGGGCTACGGGCCTGGATGTTGCTTAGCAGACCCAGGTGGGCCTGGCGGTACTCAGTGTTCCTGCCGGGAACAGGGGGCCCGCGCCAGCCTCCTAGGTGTCCAGAATACCCTGCTGCCGTTGAAGGTGCCCAGAGCCGAGGCCGCCGCCTCCTGGAAACCGCTGCACGCCTCCGCTTCTGCACTACCCCTCGGGGTCTTACTTCCAGGCCTGTGTTCGTGCTGGGCGTGCCGTTAGCGACACGGCATGGTAAGATACTGACTTTCTCCTCGGGCAGAGTGACTTCAGGTACGAGGTCCTCGAAGTATTCAAAGCACAGTGTTTTCCCATGGCAGCTGACACAAGGGCCATGACAAAGTCGGACTCACCCGAAATGCTGTCCTGAGGCTGTTCGAGGGCTCTGGAAATGTAGCGCTCCTCGAGGGACGGCCAGTGTGTAGCCCATCGCGCGGCACGCACAGAGGGCCTCCGGGGGTGGGGGAGTGGGGTCAACCAATGGGCCTCGAAGTTGCTCAGCCGCCCCACAGGGGTCTGGAGGTACTCGCTGAACTTGGAGGGCAAGTGATGCATACCCGAGAGGCCTAGGAGTCCTCCAAAGTGTACTACTTCCTTTAAAATAAAGCCTCTAAGCGACTGAGAACTCATGGAGACAGCTGCCTGCCTCCCTTTCTGCACGGCTACTAGGGGCCTACGCTGGAGGCAACTTGTCACGTTGAGGTTCCCTCTAGCTCTAGAGCTTGTCAGGCGGACCAGAGCCGCGGCCATGGAAGCACCTGGTTTAGACAGAGCAGACTCATAACGTTCCCCGAAGCACTCTGACAGGGCTAACAGGCCTGTCGAGAGCAGGGAATGTCAGGTAGCTTCAAGGCAGCATGAACGCAGCCTTCCAAACGGGAAAGCAAGGCTACTTGCAGCAGGCCCCCGTTTCCGTGGGCGCACTCAGCAGACATCCCCGTGGTTTCTAACAAGCCCAAAGAGACACAGGTCACCCTGAGTTTCCTTCCCTGAATCAACTTCTCGAAGTAAGGTGTTCTGCATCAAGCGAACTGCCTCAACCAAGGAATGCCGTAGCTGCTCCTCTGGGCCTGTGGCTATTCAAAGCCTGCAGTGCCACAGGAGGAAGGGGACTTACATTGCCGTAAGAACGCAAGCCGACTCTCTCTGGGAGGCACGGTGACTTCAGGCAGGAGGTCCTAGGTGGAATGCGAAGCCGAGGGTTTCTCTGAGTTCAGCTCAGCCTCGGGTAATGCGTAAGACTTCGACGCCATGTGGGACGTGCCAGAACGGTGTCCGTGAACGTGTGCGAGTGCTGAGGTCCTTCCGCGGCTCCCAAGGAGAGTGCAGCGCTTTTCCCTACGCTCGGCATACACAGAGGGGCTCTAAAGGGCTACGGGCCTGGATGTTGCTTAGCAGACCCAGGTGGGCCTGGCGGTACTCAGTGTTCCTGCCGGGAACAGGGGGCCCGCGCCAGCCTCCTAGGTGTCCAGAATACCCTGCTGCCGTTGAAGGTGCCCAGAGCCGAGGCCGCCGCCTCCTGGAAACCGCTGCACGCCTCCGCTTCTGCACTACCCCTCGGGGTCTTACTTCCAGGCCTGTGTTCGTGCTGGGCGTGCCGTTAGCGACACGGCATGGTAACATGCTGGCTTTCTCCTCGGGCAGAGTGACTTCAGGTACGAGGTCCTCGAAGTATTCAAAGCACAGTGTTTTCCCATGGCAGCTCACACAAGGGCCATGACAAAGTCGGACTCACCCGAAATGCTGTCCTGAGGCTGTTCGAGGGCTCTGGAAATGTAGCGCTCCTCGAGGGACGGCCAGTGTGTAGCCCATCGCGCGGCACGCACAGAGGGCCTCCGGGGGTGGGGGAGTGGGGTCAACCAATGGGCCTCGAAGTTGCTCAGCCGCCCCACAGGGGTCTGGAGGTACTCGCTGAACTTGGAGGGAAAGTGATGCATACCCGAGAGGCCTAGGAGTCCTCCAAAGTGTACTACTTCCTTTAAAATAAAGCCTCTAAGCGACTGAGAACTCATGGAGACAGCTGCCTGCCTCCCTTTCTGCACGGCTACTAGGGGCCTACGCTGGAGGCAACTTGTCACGTTGAGGTTCCCTCTAGCTCTAGAGCTTGTCAGGCGGACCAGAGCCGCGGCCATGGAAGCACCTGGTTTAGAGCAGACTCATAACGTTCCCCGAAGCACTCTGACAGGGCTAACAGGCCTGTCGAGAGCAGGGAATGTCAGGTAGCTTCAAGGCAGCATGAACGCAGCCTTCCAAACGGGAAAGCAAGGCTACTTGCAGCAGGCCCCCGTTTCCGTGGGCGCACTCAGCAGACATCCCCGTGGTTTCTAACAAGCCCAAAGAGACACAGGTCACCCTGAGTTTCCTTCCCTGAATCAACTTCTCGAAGTAAGGTGTTCTGCATCAAGCGAACTGCCTCAACCAAGGAATGCCGTAGCTGCTCCTCTGGGCCTGTGGCTATTCAAAGCCTGCAGTGCCACAGGAGGAAGGGGACTTACATTGCCGTAAGAACGCAAGCCGACTCTCTCTGGGAGGCACGGTGACTTCAGGCAGGAGGTCCTAGGTGGAATGCGAAGCCGAGGGTTTCTCTGAGTTCAGCTCAGCCTCGGGTAATGCGTAAGACTTCGACGCCATGTGGGACGTGCCAGAACGGTGTCCGTGAACGTGTGCGAGTGCTGAGGTCCTTCCGCGGCTCCCAAGGAGAGTGCAGCGCTTTTCCCTACGCTCGGCATACACAGAGGGGCTCTAAAGGGCTACGGGCCTGGATGTTGCTTAGCAGACCCAGGTGGGCCTGGCGGTACTCAGTGTTCCTGCCGGGAACAGGGGGCCCGCGCCAGCCTCCTAGGTGTCCAGAATACCCTGCTGCCGTTGAAGGTGCCCAGAGCCGAGGCCGCCGCCTCCTGGAAACCGCTGCACGCCTCCGCTTCTGCACTACCCCTCGGGGTCTTACTTCCAGGCCTGTGTTCGTGCTGGGCGTGCCGTTAGCGACACGGCATGGTAAGATACTGACTTTCTCCTCGGGCAGAGTGACTTCAGGTACGAGGTCCTCGAAGTATTCAAAGCACAGTGTTTTCCCATGGCAGCTGACACAAGGGCCATGACAAAGTCGGACTCACCCGAAATGCTGTCCTGAGGCTGTTCGAGGGCTCTGGAAATGTAGCGCTCCTCGAGGGACGGCCAGTGTGTAGCCCATCGCGCGGCACGCACAGAGGGCCTCCGGGGGTGGGGGAGTGGGGTCAACCAATGGGCCTCGAAGTTGCTCAGCCGCCCCACAGGGGTCTGGAGGTACTCGCTGAACTTGGAGGGCAAGTGATGCATACCCGAGAGGCCTAGGAGTCCTCCAAAGTGTACTACTTCCTTTAAAATAAAGCCTCTAAGCGACTGAGAACTCATGGAGACAGCTGCCTGCCTCCCTTTCTGCACGGCTACTAGGGGCCTACGCTGGAGGCAACTTGTCACGTTGAGGTTCCCTCTAGCTCTAGAGCTTGTCAGGCGGACCAGAGCCGCGGCCATGGAAGCACCTGGTTTAGACAGAGCAGACTCATAACGTTCCCCGAAGCACTCTGACAGGGCTAACAGGCCTGTCGAGAGCAGGGAATGTCAGGTAGCTTCAAGGCAGCATGAACGCAGCCTTCCAAACGGGAAAGCAAGGCTACTTGCAGCAGGCCCCCGTTTCCGTGGGCACACTCAGCAGACATCCCCGTGGTTTCTAACAAGCCCAAAGAGACACAGGTCACCCTGAGTTTCCTTCCCTGAATCAACTTCTCGAAGTAAGGTGTTCTGCATCAAGCGAACTGCCTCAACCAAGGAACGCCGTAGCTGCTCCTCTGGGCCTGTGGCTATTCAAAGCCTGCAGTGCCACAGGAGGAAGGGGACTTACATTGCCGTAAGAACGCAAGCCGACTCTCTCTGGGAGGCACGGTGACTTCAGGCAGGAGGTCCTAGGTGGAATGCGAAGCCGAGGGTTTCTCTGAGTTCAGCTCAGCCTCGGGTAATGCGTAAGACTTCGACGCCATGTGGGACGTGCCAGAACGGTGTCCGTGAACGTGTGCGAGTGCTGAGGTCCTTCCGCGGCTCCCAAGGAGAGTGCAGCGCTTTTCCCTACGCTCGGCATACACAGAGGGGCTCTAAAGGGCTACGGGCCTGGATGTTGCTTAGCAGACCCAGGTGGGCCTGGCGGTACTCAGTGTTCCTGCCGGGAACAGGGGGCCCGCGCCAGCCTCCTAGGTGTCCAGAATACCCTGCTGCCGTTGAAGGTGCCCAGAGCCGAGGCCGCCGCCTCCTGGAAACCGCTGCACGCCTCCGCTTCTGCACTACCCCTCGGGGTCTTACTTCCAGGCCTGTGTTCGTGCTGGGCGTGCCGTTAGCGACACGGCATGGTAACATGCTGGCTTTCTCCTCGGGCAGAGTGACTTCAGGTACGAGGTCCTCGAAGTATTCAAAGCACAGTGTTTTCCCATGGCAGCTCACACAAGGGCCATGACAAAGTCGGACTCACCCGAAATGCTGTCCTGAGGCTGTTCGAGGGCTCTGGAAATGTAGCGCTCCTCGAGGGACGGCCAGTGTGTAGCCCATCGCGCGGCACGCACAGAGGGCCTCCGGGGGTGGGGGAGTGGGGTCAACCAATGGGCCTCGAAGTTGCTCAGCCGCCCCACAGGGGTCTGGAGGTACTCGCTGAACTTGGAGGGCAAGTGATGCATACCCGAGAGGCCTAGGAGTCCTCCAAAGTGTACTACTTCCTTTAAAATAAAGCCTCTAAGCGACTGAGAACTCATGGAGACAGCTGCCTGCCTCCCTTTCTGCACGGCTACTAGGGGCCTACGCTGGAGGCAACTTGTCACGTTGAGGTTCCCTCTAGCTCTAGAGCTTGTCAGGCGGACCAGAGCCGCGGCCATGGAAGCACCTGGTTTAGACAGAGCAGACTCATAACGTTCCCCGAAGCACTCTGACAGGGCTAACAGGCCTGTCGAGAGCAGGGAATGTCAGGTAGCTTCAAGGCAGCATGAACGCAGCCTTCCAAACGGGAAAGCAAGGCTACTTGCAGCAGGCCCCCGTTTCCGTGGGCGCACTCAGCAGACATCCCCGTGGTTTCTAACAAGCCCAAAGAGACACAGGTCACCCTGAGTTTCCTTCCCTGAATCAACTTCTCGAAGTAGGGTGTTCTGCATCAAGCGAACTGCCTCAACCAAGGAACGCCGTAGCTGCTCCTCTGGGCCTGTGGCGATTCAAAGCCTGCAGTGCCACGGGAGGAAGGGGACTTACATGGCAGTAAGAACACAAGCCGACTCTCTCTGGGAGGCACGGTGACTTCAGGCAGGAGGTCCTAGGTGGAATGCGAAGCCGAGGGTTTCTCTGAGTTCAGCTCAGCCTCGGGTAATGCGTAAGACTTGGACGCCATGTGGGACGTGCCAGAACGGTGTCCGTGAACGTGTGCGAGTGTTGAGGACCTTAAGCTGCTCCCAAGGAGAGTGCAGCGCGTTTCCCTACGCTCGGCATACACAGAGGGGCTCTAAAGGGCTACGGGCCTGGATGTTGCTTAGCAGACCCAGGTGGGCCTGGCGGTACTCAGTGTTCCTGCCGGGAACAGGGGGCCCGCGCCAGCCTCCTAGGTGTCCAGAATACCCTGCTGCCGTTGAAGGTGCCCAGAGCCGAGGCCGCCGCCTCCTGGAAACCGCTGCACGCCTCCGCTTCTGCACGGCCACTCGGGGTCTTACTTCCAGGACTGTGTTCGTGCTGGGCGTGCCGTTAGCGACACGGCATGGTAACATGCTGGCTTTCTCCTCGGGCAGAGTGACTTCAGGTACGAGGTCCTCGAAGTATTCAAAGCACAGTGTTTTCCCATGGCAGCTGACACAAGGGCCATGACAAAGTCGGACTCACCCGAAATGCTGTCCTGAGGCTGTTCGAGGGCTCTGGAAATGTAGCGCTCCTCGAGGGACGGCCAGTGTGTAGCCCATCGCGCGGCACGCACAGAGGGCCTCCGGGGGTGGGGGAGTGGGGTCAACCAATGGGCCTCGAAGTTGCTCAGCCGCCCCACAGGGGTCTGGAGGTACTCGCTGAACTTGGAGGGCAAGTGATGCATACCCGAGAGGCCTAGGAGTCCTCCAAAGTGTACTACTTCCTTTAAAATAAAGCCTCTAAGCAACTGAGAACTCATGGAGACAGCTGCCTGCCTCCCTTTCTGCACGGCTACTAGGGGCCTACGCTGGAGGCAACTTGTCACGTTGAGGTTCCCTCTAGCTCTAGAGCTTGTCAGGCGGACCAGAGCCGCGGCCATGGAAGCACCTGGTTTAGACAGAGCAGACTCATAACGTTCCCCGAAGCACTCTGACAGGGCTAACAGGCCTGTCGAGAGCAGGGAATGTCAGGTAGCTTCAAGGCAGCATGAACGCAGCCTTCCAAACGGGAAAGCAAGGCTACTTGCAGCAGGCCCCCGTTTCCGTGGGCGCACTCAGCAGACATCCCCGTGGTTTCTAACAAGCCCAAAGAGACACAGGTCACCCTGAGTTTCCTTCCCTGAATCAACTTCTCGAAGTAGGGTGTTCTGCATCAAGCGAACTGCCTCAACCAAGGAACGCCGTAGCTGCTCCTCTGGGCCTGTGGCGATTCAAAGCCTGCAGTGCCACGGGAGGAAGGGGACTTACATGGCAGTAAGAACACAAGCCGACTCTCTCTGGGAGGCACGGTGACTTCAGGCAGGAGGTCCTAGGTGGAATGCGAAGCCGAGGGTTTCTCTGAGTTCAGCTCAGCCTCGGGTAATGCGTAAGACTTCGACGCCATGTGGGACGTGCCAGAACGGTGTCCGTGAACGTGTGCGAGTGCTGAGGTCCTTCCGCGGCTCCCAAGGAGAGTGCAGCGCTTTTCCCTACGCTCGGCATACACAGAGGGGCTCTAAAGGGCTACGGGCCTGGATGTTGCTTAGCAGACCCAGGTGGGCCTGGCGGTACTCAGTGTTCCTGCCGGGAACAGGGGGCCCGCGCCAGCCTCCTAGGTGTCCAGAATACCCTGCTGCCGTTGAAGGTGCCCAGAGCCGAGGCCGCCGCCTCCTGGAAACCGCTGCACGCCTCCGCTTCTGCACTACCCCTCGGGGTCTTACTTCCAGGCCTGTGTTCGTGCTGGGCGTGCCGTTAGCGACACGGCATGGTAACATGCTGGCTTTCTCCTCGGGCAGAGTGACTTCAGGTACGAGGTCCTCGAAGTATTCAAAGCACAGTGTTTTCCCATGGCAGCTCACACAAGGGCCATGACAAAGTCGGACTCACCCGAAATGCTGTCCTGAGGCTGTTCGAGGGCTCTGGAAATGTAGCGCTCCTCGAGGGACGGCCAGTGTGTAGCCCATCGCGCGGCACGCACAGAGGGCCTCCGGGGGTGGGGGAGTGGGGTCAACCAATGGGCCTCGAAGTTGCTCAGCCGCCCCACAGGGGTCTGGAGGTACTCGCTGAACTTGGAGGGCAAGTGATGCATACCCGAGAGGCCTAGGAGTCCTCCAAAGTGTACTACTTCCTTTAAAATAAAGCCTCTAAGCGACTGAGAACTCATGGAGACAGCTGCCTGCCTCCCTTTCTGCACGGCTACTAGGGGCCTACGCTGGAGGCAACTTGTCACGTTGAGGTTCCCTCTAGCTCTAGAGCTTGTCAGGCGGACCAGAGCCGCGGCCATGGAAGCACCTGGTTTAGACAGAGCAGACTCATAACGTTCCCCGAAGCACTCTGACAGGGCTAACAGGCCTGTCGAGAGCAGGGAATGTCAGGTAGCTTCAAGGCAGCATGAACGCAGCCTTCCAAACGGGAAAGCAAGGCTACTTGCAGCAGGCCCCCGTTTCCGTGGGCGCACTCAGCAGACATCCCCGTGGTTTCTAACAAGCCCAAAGAGACACAGGTCACCCTGAGTTTCCTTCCCTGAATCAACTTCTCGAAGTAGGGTGTTCTGCATCAAGCGAACTGCCTCAACCAAGGAACGCCGTAGCTGCTCCTCTGGGCCTGTGGCGATTCAAAGCCTGCAGTGCCACGGGAGGAAGGGGACTTACATGGCAGTAAGAACACAAGCCGACTCTCTCTGGGAGGCACGGTGACTTCAGGCAGGAGGTCCTAGGTGGAATGCGAAGCCGAGGGTTTCTCTGAGTTCAGCTCAGCCTCGGGTAATGCGTAAGACTTGGACGCCATGTGGGACGTGCCAGAACGGTGTCCGTGAACGTGTGCGAGTGTTGAGGACCTTAAGCTGCTCCCAAGGAGAGTGCAGCGCGTTTCCCTACGCTCGGCATACACAGAGGGGCTCTAAAGGGCTACGGGCCTGGATGTTGCTTAGCAGACCCAGGTGGGCCTGGCGGTACTCAGTGTTCCTGCCGGGAACAGGGGGCCCGCGCCAGCCTCCTAGGTGTCCAGAATACCCTGCTGCCGTTGAAGGTGCCCAGAGCCGAGGCCGCCGCCTCCTGGAAACCGCTGCACGCCTCCGCTTCTGCACGGCCACTCGGGGTCTTACTTCCAGGACTGTGTTCGTGCTGGGCGTGCCGTTAGCGACACGGCATGGTAACATGCTGGCTTTCTCCTCGGGCAGAGTGACTTCAGGTACGAGGTCCTCGAAGTATTCAAAGCACAGTGTTTTCCCATGGCAGCTGACACAAGGGCCATGACAAAGTCGGACTCACCCGAAATGCTGTCCTGAGGCTGTTCGAGGGCTCTGGAAATGTAGCGCTCCTCGAGGGACGGCCAGTGTGTAGCCCATCGCGCGGCACGCACAGAGGGCCTCCGGGGGTGGGGGAGTGGGGTCAACCAATGGGCCTCGAAGTTGCTCAGCCGCCCCACAGGGGTCTGGAGGTACTCGCTGAACTTGGAGGGCAAGTGATGCATACCCGAGAGGCCTAGGAGTCCTCCAAAGTGTACTACTTCCTTTAAAATAAAGCCTCTAAGCAACTGAGAACTCATGGAGACAGCTGCCTGCCTCCCTTTCTGCACGGCTACTAGGGGCCTACGCTGGAGGCAACTTGTCACGTTGAGGTTCCCTCTAGCTCTAGAGCTTGTCAGGCGGACCAGAGCCGCGGCCATGGAAGCACCTGGTTTAGACAGAGCAGACTCATAACGTTCCCCGAAGCACTCTGACAGGGCTAACAGGCCTGTCGAGAGCAGGGAATGTCAGGTAGCTTCAAGGCAGCATGAACGCAGCCTTCCAAACGGGAAAGCAAGGCTACTTGCAGCAGGCCCCCGTTTCCGTGGGCGCACTCAGCAGACATCCCCGTGGTTTCTAACAAGCCCAAAGAGACACAGGTCACCCTGAGTTTCCTTCCCTGAATCAACTTCTCGAAGTAGGGTGTTCTGCATCAAGCGAACTGCCTCAACCAAGGAACGCCGTAGCTGCTCCTCTGGGCCTGTGGCGATTCAAAGCCTGCAGTGCCACGGGAGGAAGGGGACTTACATGGCAGTAAGAACACAAGCCGACTCTCTCTGGGAGGCACGGTGACTTCAGGCAGGAGGTCCTAGGTGGAATGCGAAGCCGAGGGTTTCTCTGAGTTCAGCTCAGCCTCGGGTAATGCGTAAGACTTCGACGCCATGTGGGACGTGCCAGAACGGTGTCCGTGAACGTGTGCGAGTGCTGAGGTCCTTCCGCGGCTCCCAAGGAGAGTGCAGCGCTTTTCCCTACGCTCGGCATACACAGAGGGGCTCTAAAGGGCTACGGGCCTGGATGTTGCTTAGCAGACCCAGGTGGGCCTGGCGGTACTCAGTGTTCCTGCCGGGAACAGGGGGCCCGCGCCAGCCTCCTAGGTGTCCAGAATACCCTGCTGCCGTTGAAGGTGCCCAGAGCCGAGGCCGCCGCCTCCTGGAAACCGCTGCACGCCTCCGCTTCTGCACTACCCCTCGGGGTCTTACTTCCAGGCCTGTGTTCGTGCTGGGCGTGCCGTTAGCGACACGGCATGGTAACATGCTGGCTTTCTCCTCGGGCAGAGTGACTTCAGGTACGAGGTCCTCGAAGTATTCAAAGCACAGTGTTTTCCCATGGCAGCTCACACAAGGGCCATGACAAAGTCGGACTCACCCGAAATGCTGTCCTGAGGCTGTTCGAGGGCTCTGGAAATGTAGCGCTCCTCGAGGGACGGCCAGTGTGTAGCCCATCGCGCGGCACGCACAGAGGGCCTCCGGGGGTGGGGGAGTGGGGTCAACCAATGGGCCTCGAAGTTGCTCAGCCGCCCCACAGGGGTCTGGAGGTACTCGCTGAACTTGGAGGGCAAGTGATGCATACCCGAGAGGCCTAGGAGTCCTCCAAAGTGTACTACTTCCTTTAAAATAAAGCCTCTAAGCGACTGAGAACTCATGGAGACAGCTGCCTGCCTCCCTTTCTGCACGGCTACTAGGGGCCTACGCTGGAGGCAACTTGTCACGTTGAGGTTCCCTCTAGCTCTAGAGCTTGTCAGGCGGACCAGAGCCGCGGCCATGGAAGCACCTGGTTTAGACAGAGCAGACTCATAACGTTCCCCGAAGCACTCTGACAGGGCTAACAGGCCTGTCGAGAGCAGGGAATGTCAGGTAGCTTCAAGGCAGCATGAACGCAGCCTTCCAAACGGGAAAGCAAGGCTACTTGCAGCAGGCCCCCGTTTCCGTGGGCGCACTCAGCAGACATCCCCGTGGTTTCTAACAAGCCCAAAGAGACACAGGTCACCCTGAGTTTCCTTCCCTGAATCAACTTCTCGAAGTAGGGTGTTCTGCATCAAGCGAACTGCCTCAACCAAGGAACGCCGTAGCTGCTCCTCTGGGCCTGTGGCGATTCAAAGCCTGCAGTGCCACGGGAGGAAGGGGACTTACATGGCAGTAAGAACACAAGCCGACTCTCTCTGGGAGGCACGGTGACTTCAGGCAGGAGGTCCTAGGTGGAATGCGAAGCCGAGGGTTTCTCTGAGTTCAGCTCAGCCTCGGGTAATGCGTAAGACTTGGACGCCATGTGGGACGTGCCAGAACGGTGTCCGTGAACGTGTGCGAGTGTTGAGGACCTTAAGCTGCTCCCAAGGAGAGTGCAGCGCGTTTCCCTACGCTCGGCATACACAGAGGGGCTCTAAAGGGCTACGGGCCTGGATGTTGCTTAGCAGACCCAGGTGGGCCTGGCGGTACTCAGTGTTCCTGCCGGGAACAGGGGGCCCGCGCCAGCCTCCTAGGTGTCCAGAATACCCTGCTGCCGTTGAAGGTGCCCAGAGCCGAGGCCGCCGCCTCCTGGAAACCGCTGCACGCCTCCGCTTCTGCACGGCCACTCGGGGTCTTACTTCCAGGACTGTGTTCGTGCTGGGCGTGCCGTTAGCGACACGGCATGGTAACATGCTGGCTTTCTCCTCGGGCAGAGTGACTTCAGGTACGAGGTCCTCGAAGTATTCAAAGCACAGTGTTTTCCCATGGCAGCTGACACAAGGGCCATGACAAAGTCGGACTCACCCGAAATGCTGTCCTGAGGCTGTTCGAGGGCTCTGGAAATGTAGCGCTCCTCGAGGGACGGCCAGTGTGTAGCCCATCGCGCGGCACGCACAGAGGGCCTCCGGGGGTGGGGGAGTGGGGTCAACCAATGGGCCTCGAAGTTGCTCAGCCGCCCCACAGGGGTCTGGAGGTACTCGCTGAACTTGGAGGGCAAGTGATGCATACCCGAGAGGCCTAGGAGTCCTCCAAAGTGTACTACTTCCTTTAAAATAAAGCCTCTAAGCGACTGAGAACTCATGGAGACAGCTGCCTGCCTCCCTTTCTGCACGGCTACTAGGGGCCTACGCTGGAGGCAACTTGTCACGTTGAGGTTCCCTCTAGCTCTAGAGCTTGTCAGGCGGACCAGAGCCGCGGCCATGGAAGCACCTGGTTTAGACAGAGCAGACTCATAACGTTCCCCGAAGCACTCTGACAGGGCTAACAGGCCTGTCGAGAGCAGGGAATGTCAGGTAGCTTCAAGGCAGCATGAACGCAGCCTTCCAAACGGGAAAGCAAGGCTACTTGCAGCAGGCCCCCGTTTCCGTGGGCGCACTCAGCAGACATCCCCGTGGTTTCTAACAAGCCCAAAGAGACACAGGTCACCCTGAGTTTCCTTCCCTGAATCAACTTCTCGAAGTAGGGTGTTCTGCATCAAGCGAACTGCCTCAACCAAGGAACGCCGTAGCTGCTCCTCTGGGCCTGTGGCGATTCAAAGCCTGCAGTGCCACGGGAGGAAGGGGACTTACATGGCAGTAAGAACACAAGCCGACTCTCTCTGGGAGGCACGGTGACTTCAGGCAGGAGGTCCTAGGTGGAATGCGAAGCCGAGGGTTTCTCTGAGTTCAGCTCAGCCTCGGGTAATGCGTAAGACTTCGACGCCATGTGGGACGTGCCAGAACGGTGTCCGTGAACGTGTGCGAGTGCTGAGGTCCTTCCGCGGCTCCCAAGGAGAGTGCAGCGCTTTTCCCTACGCTCGGCATACACAGAGGGGCTCTAAAGGGCTACGGGCCTGGATGTTGCTTAGCAGACCCAGGTGGGCCTGGCGGTACTCAGTGTTCCTGCCGGGAACAGGGGGCCCGCGCCAGCCTCCTAGGTGTCCAGAATACCCTGCTGCCGTTGAAGGTGCCCAGAGCCGAGGCCGCCGCCTCCTGGAAACCGCTGCACGCCTCCGCTTCTGCACTACCCCTCGGGGTCTTACTTCCAGGCCTGTGTTCGTGCTGGGCGTGCCGTTAGCGACACGGCATGGTAACATGCTGGCTTTCTCCTCGGGCAGAGTGACTTCAGGTACGAGGTCCTCGAAGTATTCAAAGCACAGTGTTTTCCCATGGCAGCTCACACAAGGGCCATGACAAAGTCGGACTCACCCGAAATGCTGTCCTGAGGCTGTTCGAGGGCTCTGGAAATGTAGCGCTCCTCGAGGGACGGCCAGTGTGTAGCCCATCGCGCGGCACGCACAGAGGGCCTCCGGGGGTGGGGGAGTGGGGTCAACCAATGGGCCTCGAAGTTGCTCAGCCGCCCCACAGGGGTCTGGAGGTACTCGCTGAACTTGGAGGGCAAGTGATGCATACCCGAGAGGCCTAGGAGTCCTCCAAAGTGTACTACTTCCTTTAAAATAAAGCCTCTAAGCGACTGAGAACTCATGGAGACAGCTGCCTGCCTCCCTTTCTGCACGGCTACTAGGGGCCTACGCTGGAGGCAACTTGTCACGTTGAGGTTCCCTCTAGCTCTAGAGCTTGTCAGGCGGACCAGAGCCGCGGCCATGGAAGCACCTGGTTTAGACAGAGCAGACTCATAACGTTCCCCGAAGCACTCTGACAGGGCTAACAGGCCTGTCGAGAGCAGGGAATGTCAGGTAGCTTCAAGGCAGCATGAACGCAGCCTTCCAAACGGGAAAGCAAGGCTACTTGCAGCAGGCCCCCGTTTCCGTGGGCGCACTCAGCAGACATCCCCGTGGTTTCTAACAAGCCCAAAGAGACACAGGTCACCCTGAGTTTCCTTCCCTGAATCAACTTCTCGAAGTAGGGTGTTCTGCATCAAGCGAACTGCCTCAACCAAGGAACGCCGTAGCTGCTCCTCTGGGCCTGTGGCGATTCAAAGCCTGCAGTGCCACGGGAGGAAGGGGACTTACATGGCAGTAAGAACACAAGCCGACTCTCTCTGGGAGGCACGGTGACTTCAGGCAGGAGGTCCTAGGTGGAATGCGAAGCCGAGGGTTTCTCTGAGTTCAGCTCAGCCTCGGGTAATGCGTAAGACTTGGACGCCATGTGGGACGTGCCAGAACGGTGTCCGTGAACGTGTGCGAGTGTTGAGGACCTTAAGCTGCTCCCAAGGAGAGTGCAGCGCGTTTCCCTACGCTCGGCATACACAGAGGGGCTCTAAAGGGCTACGGGCCTGGATGTTGCTTAGCAGACCCAGGTGGGCCTGGCGGTACTCAGTGTTCCTGCCGGGAACAGGGGGCCCGCGCCAGCCTCCTAGGTGTCCAGAATACCCTGCTGCCGTTGAAGGTGCCCAGAGCCGAGGCCGCCGCCTCCTGGAAACCGCTGCACGCCTCCGCTTCTGCACGGCCACTCGGGGTCTTACTTCCAGGACTGTGTTCGTGCTGGGCGTGCCGTTAGCGACACGGCATGGTAACATGCTGGCTTTCTCCTCGGGCAGAGTGACTTCAGGTACGAGGTCCTCGAAGTATTCAAAGCACAGTGTTTTCCCATGGCAGCTGACACAAGGGCCATGACAAAGTCGGACTCACCCGAAATGCTGTCCTGAGGCTGTTCGAGGGCTCTGGAAATGTAGCGCTCCTCGAGGGACGGCCAGTGTGTAGCCCATCGCGCGGCACGCACAGAGGGCCTCCGGGGGTGGGGGAGTGGGGTCAACCAATGGGCCTCGAAGTTGCTCAGCCGCCCCACAGGGGTCTGGAGGTACTCGCTGAACTTGGAGGGCAAGTGATGCATACCCGAGAGGCCTAGGAGTCCTCCAAAGTGTACTACTTCCTTTAAAATAAAGCCTCTAAGCAACTGAGAACTCATGGAGACAGCTGCCTGCCTCCCTTTCTGCACGGCTACTAGGGGCCTACGCTGGAGGCAACTTGTCACGTTGAGGTTCCCTCTAGCTCTAGAGCTTGTCAGGCGGACCAGAGCCGCGGCCATGGAAGCACCTGGTTTAGACAGAGCAGACTCATAACGTTCCCCGAAGCACTCTGACAGGGCTAACAGGCCTGTCGAGAGCAGGGAATGTCAGGTAGCTTCAAGGCAGCATGAACGCAGCCTTCCAAACGGGAAAGCAAGGCTACTTGCAGCAGGCCCCCGTTTCCGTGGGCGCACTCAGCAGACATCCCCGTGGTTTCTAACAAGCCCAAAGAGACACAGGTCACCCTGAGTTTCCTTCCCTGAATCAACTTCTCGAAGTAGGGTGTTCTGCATCAAGCGAACTGCCTCAACCAAGGAACGCTGTAGCTGCTCCTCTGGGCCTGTGGCGATTCAAAGCCTGCAGTGCCACGGGAGGAAGGGGACTTACATGGCAGTAAGAACACAAGCCGACTCTCTCTGGGAGGCACGGTGACTTCAGGCAGGAGGTCCTAGGTGGAATGCGAAGCCGAGGGTTTCTCTGAGTTCAGCTCAGCCTCGGGTAATGCGTAAGGCTTGGACGCCATGTGGGACGTGCCAGAACGGTGTCCGTGAACGTGTGCGAGTGTTGAGGACCTTAAGCTGCTCCCAAGGAGAGTGCAGCGCGTTTCCCTACGCTCGGCATACACAGAGGGGCTCTAAAGGGCTACGGGCCTGGATGTTGCTTAGCAGACCCAGGTGGGCCTGGCGGTACTCAGTGTTCCTGCCGGGAACAGGGGGCCCGCGCCAGCCTCCTAGGTGTCCAGAATACCCTGCTGCCGTTGAAGGTGCCCAGAGCCGAGGCCGCCGCCTCCTGGAAACCGCTGCACGCCTCCGCTTCTGCACGGCCACTCGGGGTCTTACTTCCAGGACTGTGTTCGTGCTGGGCGTGCCGTTAGCGACACGGCATGGTAACATGCTGGCTTTCTCCTCGGGCAGAGTGACTTCAGGTACGAGGTCCTCGAAGTATTCAAAGCACAGTGTTTTCCCATGGCAGCTGACACAAGGGCCATGACAAAGTCGGACTCACCCGAAATGCTGTCCTGAGGCTGTTCGAGGGCTCTGGAAATGTAGCGCTCCTCGAGGGACGGCCAGTGTGTAGCCCATCGCGCGGCACGCACAGAGGGCCTCCGGGGGTGGGGGAGTGGGGTCAACCAATGGGCCTCGAAGTTGCTCAGCCGCCCCACAGGGGTCTGGAGGTACTCGCTGAACTTGGAGGGAAAGTGATGCATACCCGAGAGGCCTAGGAGTCCTCCAAAGTGTACTACTTCCTTTAAAATAAAGCCTCTAAGCGACTGAGAACTCATGGAGACAGCTGCCTGCCTCCCTTTCTGCACGGCTACTAGGGGCCTACGCTGGAGGCAACTTGTCACGTTGAGGTTCCCTCTAGCTCTAGAGCTTGTCAGGCGGACCAGAGCCGCGGCCATGGAAGCACCTGGTTTAGACAGAGCAGACTCATAACGTTCCCCGAAGCACTCTGACAGGGCTAACAGGCCTGTCGAGAGCAGGGAATGTCAGGTAGCTTCAAGGCAGCATGAACGCAGCCTTCCAAACGGGAAAGCAAGGCTACTTGCAGCAGGCCCCCGTTTCCGTGGGCGCACTCAGCAGACATCCCCGTGGTTTCTAACAAGCCCAAAGAGACACAGGTCACCCTGAGTTTCCTTCCCTGAATCAACTTCTCGAAGTAGGGTGTTCTGCATCAAGCGAACTGCCTCAACCAAGGAACGCCGTAGCTGCTCCTCTGGGCCTGTGGCGATTCAAAGCCTGCAGTGCCACGGGAGGAAGGGGACTTACATGGCAGTAAGAACACAAGCCGACTCTCTCTGGGAGGCACGGTGACTTCAGGCAGGAGGTCCTAGGTGGAATGCGAAGCCGAGGGTTTCTCTGAGTTCAGCTCAGCCTCGGGTAATGCGTAAGACTTGGACGCCATGTGGGACGTGCCAGAACGGTGTCCGTGAACGTGTGCGAGTGTTGAGGACCTTAAGCTGCTCCCAAGGAGAGTGCAGCGCGTTTCCCTACGCTCGGCATACACAGAGGGGCTCTAAAGGGCTACGGGCCTGGATGTTGCTTAGCAGACCCAGGTGGGCCTGGCGGTACTCAGTGTTCCTGCCGGGAACAGGGGGCCCGCGCCAGCCTCCTAGGTGTCCAGAATACCCTGCTGCCGTTGAAGGTGCCCAGAGCCGAGGCCGCCGCCTCCTGGAAACCGCTGCACGCCTCCGCTTCTGCACGGCCACTCGGGGTCTTACTTCCAGGACTGTGTTCGTGCTGGGCGTGCCGTTAGCGACACGGCATGGTAACATGCTGGCTTTCTCCTCGGGCAGAGTGACTTCAGGTACGAGGTCCTCGAAGTATTCAAAGCACAGTGTTTTCCCATGGCAGCTGACACAAGGGCCATGACAAAGTCGGACTCACCCGAAATGCTGTCCTGAGGCTGTTCGAGGGCTCTGGAAATGTAGCGCTCCTCGAGGGACGGCCAGTGTGTAGCCCATCGCGCGGCACGCACAGAGGGCCTCCGGGGGTGGGGGAGTGGGGTCAACCAATGGGCCTCGAAGTTGCTCAGCCGCCCCACAGGGGTCTGGAGGTACTCGCTGAACTTGGAGGGCAAGTGATGCATACCCGAGAGGCCTAGGAGTCCTCCAAAGTGTACTACTTCCTTTAAAATAAAGCCTCTAAGCGACTGAGAACTCATGGAGACAGCTGCCTGCCTCCCTTTCTGCACGGCTACTAGGGGCCTACGCTGGAGGCAACTTGTCACGTTGAGGTTCCCTCTAGCTCTAGAGCTTGTCAGGCGGACCAGAGCCGCGGCCATGGAAGCACCTGGTTTAGACAGAGCAGACTCATAACGTTCCCCGAAGCACTCTGACAGGGCTAACAGGCCTGTCGAGAGCAGGGAATGTCAGGTAGCTTCAAGGCAGCATGAACGCAGCCTTCCAAACGGGAAAGCAAGGCTACTTGCAGCAGGCCCCCGTTTCCGTGGGCGCACTCAGCAGACATCCCCGTGGTTTCTAACAAGCCCAAAGAGACACAGGTCACCCTGAGTTTCCTTCCCTGAATCAACTTCTCGAAGTAGGGTGTTCTGCATCAAGCGAACTGCCTCAACCAAGGAACGCTGTAGCTGCTCCTCTGGGCCTGTGGCGATTCAAAGCCTGCAGTGCCACGGGAGGAAGGGGACTTACATGGCAGTAAGAACACAAGCCGACTCTCTCTGGGAGGCACGGTGACTTCAGGCAGGAGGTCCTAGGTGGAATGCGAAGCCGAGGGTTTCTCTGAGTTCAGCTCAGCCTCGGGTAATGCGTAAGGCTTGGACGCCATGTGGGACGTGCCAGAACGGTGTCCGTGAACGTGTGCGAGTGTTGAGGACCTTAAGCTGCTCCCAAGGAGAGTGCAGCGCGTTTCCCTACGCTCGGCATACACAGAGGGGCTCTAAAGGGCTACGGGCCTGGATGTTGCTTAGCAGACCCAGGTGGGCCTGGCGGTACTCAGTGTTCCTGCCGGGAACAGGGGGCCCGCGCCAGCCTCCTAGGTGTCCAGAATACCCTGCTGCCGTTGAAGGTGCCCAGAGCCGAGGCCGCCGCCTCCTGGAAACCGCTGCACGCCTCCGCTTCTGCACGGCCACTCGGGGTCTTACTTCCAGGACTGTGTTCGTGCTGGGCGTGCCGTTAGCGACACGGCATGGTAACATGCTGGCTTTCTCCTCGGGCAGAGTGACTTCAGGTACGAGGTCCTCGAAGTATTCAAAGCACAGTGTTTTCCCATGGCAGCTGACACAAGGGCCATGACAAAGTCGGACTCACCCGAAATGCTGTCCTGAGGCTGTTCGAGGGCTCTGGAAATGTAGCGCTCCTCGAGGGACGGCCAGTGTGTAGCCCATCGCGCGGCACGCACAGAGGGCCTCCGGGGGTGGGGGAGTGGGGTCAACCAATGGGCCTCGAAGTTGCTCAGCCGCCCCACAGGGGTCTGGAGGTACTCGCTGAACTTGGAGGGAAAGTGATGCATACCCGAGAGGCCTAGGAGTCCTCCAAAGTGTACTACTTCCTTTAAAATAAAGCCTCTAAGCGACTGAGAACTCATGGAGACAGCTGCCTGCCTCCCTTTCTGCACGGCTACTAGGGGCCTACGCTGGAGGCAACTTGTCACGTTGAGGTTCCCTCTAGCTCTAGAGCTTGTCAGGCGGACCAGAGCCGCGGCCATGGAAGCACCTGGTTTAGACAGAGCAGACTCATAACGTTCCCCGAAGCACTCTGACAGGGCTAACAGGCCTGTCGAGAGCAGGGAATGTCAGGTAGCTTCAAGGCAGCATGAACGCAGCCTTCCAAACGGGAAAGCAAGGCTACTTGCAGCAGGCCCCCGTTTCCGTGGGCGCACTCAGCAGACATCCCCGTGGTTTCTAACAAGCCCAAAGAGACACAGGTCACCCTGAGTTTCCTTCCCTGAATCAACTTCTCGAAGTAAGGTGTTCTGCATCAAGCGAACTGCCTCAACCAAGGAATGCCGTAGCTGCTCCTCTGGGCCTGTGGCTATTCAAAGCCTGCAGTGCCACAGGAGGAAGGGGACTTACATGGCAGTAAGAACACAAGCCGACTCTCTCTGGGAGGCACGGTGACTTCAGGCAGGAGGTCCTAGGTGGAATGCGAAGCCGAGGGTTTCTCTGAGTTCAGCTCAGCCTCGGGTAATGCGTAAGACTTGGACGCCATGTGGGACGTGCCAGAACGGTGTCCGTGAACGTGTGCGAGTGTTGAGGACCTTAAGCTGCTCCCAAGGAGAGTGCAGCGCGTTTCCCTACGCTCGGCATACACAGAGGGGCTCTAAAGGGCTACGGGCCTGGATGTTGCTTAGCAGACCCAGGTGGGCCTGGCGGTACTCAGTGTTCCTGCCGGGAACAGGGGGCCCGCGCCAGCCTCCTAGGTGTCCAGAATACCCTGCTGCCGTTGAAGGTGCCCAGAGCCGAGGCCGCCGCCTCCTGGAAACCGCTGCACGCCTCCGCTTCTGCACGGCCACTCGGGGTCTTACTTCCAGGACTGTGTTCGTGCTGGGCGTGCCGTTAGCGACACGGCATGGTAACATGCTGGCTTTCTCCTCGGGCAGAGTGACTTCAGGTACGAGGTCCTCGAAGTATTCAAAGCACAGTGTTTTCCCATGGCAGCTGACACAAGGGCCATGACAAAGTCGGACTCACCCGAAATGCTGTCCTGAGGCTGTTCGAGGGCTCTGGAAATGTAGCGCTCCTCGAGGGACGGCCAGTGTGTAGCCCATCGCGCGGCACGCACAGAGGGCCTCCGGGGGTGGGGGAGTGGGGTCAACCAATGGGCCTCGAAGTTGCTCAGCCGCCCCACAGGGGTCTGGAGGTACTCGCTGAACTTGGAGGGCAAGTGATGCATACCCGAGAGGCCTAGGAGTCCTCCAAAGTGTACTACTTCCTTTAAAATAAAGCCTCTAAGCGACTGAGAACTCATGGAGACAGCTGCCTGCCTCCCTTTCTGCACGGCTACTAGGGGCCTACGCTGGAGGCAACTTGTCACGTTGAGGTTCCCTCTAGCTCTAGAGCTTGTCAGGCGGACCAGAGCCGCGGCCATGGAAGCACCTGGTTTAGACAGAGCAGACTCATAACGTTCCCCGAAGCACTCTGACAGGGCTAACAGGCCTGTCGAGAGCAGGGAATGTCAGGTAGCTTCAAGGCAGCATGAACGCAGCCTTCCAAACGGGAAAGCAAGGCTACTTGCAGCAGGCCCCCGTTTCCGTGGGCGCACTCAGCAGACATCCCCGTGGTTTCTAACAAGCCCAAAGAGACACAGGTCACCCTGAGTTTCCTTCCCTGAATCAACTTCTCGAAGTAAGGTGTTCTGCATCAAGCGAACTGCCTCAACCAAGGAATGCCGTAGCTGCTCCTCTGGGCCTGTGGCTATTCAAAGCCTGCAGTGCCACAGGAGGAAGGGGACTTACATGGCAGTAAGAACACAAGCCGACTCTCTCTGGGAGGCACGGTGACTTCAGGCAGGAGGTCCTAGGTGGAATGCGAAGCCGAGGGTTTCTCTGAGTTCAGCTCAGCCTCGGGTAATGCGTAAGACTTGGACGCCATGTGGGACGTGCCAGAACGGTGTCCGTGAACGTGTGCGAGTGTTGAGGACCTTAAGCTGCTCCCAAGGAGAGTGCAGCGCGTTTCCCTACGCTCGGCATACACAGAGGGGCTCTAAAGGGCTACGGGCCTGGATGTTGCTTAGCAGACCCAGGTGGGCCTGGCGGTACTCAGTGTTCCTGCCGGGAACAGGGGGCCCGCGCCAGCCTCCTAGGTGTCCAGAATACCCTGCTGCCGTTGAAGGTGCCCAGAGCCGAGGCCGCCGCCTCCTGGAAACCGCTGCACGCCTCCGCTTCTGCACGGCCACTCGGGGTCTTACTTCCAGGACTGTGTTCGTGCTGGGCGTGCCGTTAGCGACACGGCATGGTAACATGCTGGCTTTCTCCTCGGGCAGAGTGACTTCAGGTACGAGGTCCTCGAAGTATTCAAAGCACAGTGTTTTCCCATGGCAGCTGACACAAGGGCCATGACAAAGTCGGACTCACCCGAAATGCTGTCCTGAGGCTGTTCGAGGGCTCTGGAAATGTAGCGCTCCTCGAGGGACGGCCAGTGTGTAGCCCATCGCGCGGCACGCACAGAGGGCCTCCGGGGGTGGGGGAGTGGGGTCAACCAATGGGCCTCGAAGTTGCTCAGCCGCCCCACAGGGGTCTGGAGGTACTCGCTGAACTTGGAGGGCAAGTGATGCATACCCGAGAGGCCTAGGAGTCCTCCAAAGTGTACTACTTCCTTTAAAATAAAGCCTCTAAGCGACTGAGAACTCATGGAGACAGCTGCCTGCCTCCCTTTCTGCACGGCTACTAGGGGCCTACGCTGGAGGCAACTTGTCACGTTGAGGTTCCCTCTAGCTCTAGAGCTTGTCAGGCGGACCAGAGCCGCGGCCATGGAAGCACCTGGTTTAGACAGAGCAGACTCATAACGTTCCCCGAAGCACTCTGACAGGGCTAACAGGCCTGTCGAGAGCAGGGAATGTCAGGTAGCTTCAAGGCAGCATGAACGCAGCCTTCCAAACGGGAAAGCAAGGCTACTTGCAGCAGGCCCCCGTTTCCGTGGGCGCACTCAGCAGACATCCCCGTGGTTTCTAACAAGCCCAAAGAGACACAGGTCACCCTGAGTTTCCTTCCCTGAATCAACTTCTCGAAGTAAGGTGTTCTGCATCAAGCGAACTGCCTCAACCAAGGAATGCCGTAGCTGCTCCTCTGGGCCTGTGGCTATTCAAAGCCTGCAGTGCCACAGGAGGAAGGGGACTTACATGGCAGTAAGAACACAAGCCGACTCTCTCTGGGAGGCACGGTGACTTCAGGCAGGAGGTCCTAGGTGGAATGCGAAGCCGAGGGTTTCTCTGAGTTCAGCTCAGCCTCGGGTAATGCGTAAGACTTGGACGCCATGTGGGACGTGCCAGAACGGTGTCCGTGAACGTGTGCGAGTGTTGAGGACCTTAAGCTGCTCCCAAGGAGAGTGCAGCGCGTTTCCCTACGCTCGGCATACACAGAGGGGCTCTAAAGGGCTACGGGCCTGGATGTTGCTTAGCAGACCCAGGTGGGCCTGGCGGTACTCAGTGTTCCTGCCGGGAACAGGGGGCCCGCGCCAGCCTCCTAGGTGTCCAGAATACCCTGCTGCCGTTGAAGGTGCCCAGAGCCGAGGCCGCCGCCTCCTGGAAACCGCTGCACGCCTCCGCTTCTGCACGGCCACTCGGGGTCTTACTTCCAGGACTGTGTTCGTGCTGGGCGTGCCGTTAGCGACACGGCATGGTAACATGCTGGCTTTCTCCTCGGGCAGAGTGACTTCAGGTACGAGGTCCTCGAAGTATTCAAAGCACAGTGTTTTCCCATGGCAGCTCACACAAGGGCCATGACAAAGTCGGACTCACCCGAAATGCTGTCCTGAGGCTGTTCGAGGGCTCTGGAAATGTAGCGCTCCTCGAGGGACGGCCAGTGTGTAGCCCATCGCGCGGCACGCACAGAGGGCCTCCGGGGGTGGGGGAGTGGGGTCAACCAATGGGCCTCGAAGTTGCTCAGCCGCCCCACAGGGGTCTGGAGGTACTCGCTGAACTTGGAGGGCAAGTGATGCATACCCGAGAGGCCTAGGAGTCCTCCAAAGTGTACTACTTCCTTTAAAATAAAGCCTCTAAGCAACTGAGAACTCATGGAGACAGCTGCCTGCCTCCCTTTCTGCACGGCTACTAGGGGCCTACGCTGGAGGCAACTTGTCACGTTGAGGTTCCCTCTAGCTCTAGAGCTTGTCAGGCGGACCAGAGCCGCGGCCATGGAAGCACCTGGTTTAGACAGAGCAGACTCATAACGTTCCCCGAAGCACTCTGACAGGGCTAACAGGCCTGTCGAGAGCAGGGAATGTCAGGTAGCTTCAAGGCAGCATGAACGCAGCCTTCCAAACGGGAAAGCAAGGCTACTTGCAGCAGGCCCCCGTTTCCGTGGGCGCACTCAGCAGACATCCCCGTGGTTTCTAACAAGCCCAAAGAGACACAGGTCACCCTGAGTTTCCTTCCCTGAATCAACTTCTCGAAGTAGGGTGTTCTGCATCAAGCGAACTGCCTCAACCAAGGAACGCTGTAGCTGCTCCTCTGGGCCTGTGGCGATTCAAAGCCTGCAGTGCCACGGGAGGAAGGGGACTTACATGGCAGTAAGAACACAAGCCGACTCTCTCTGGGAGGCACGGTGACTTCAGGCAGGAGGTCCTAGGTGGAATGCGAAGCCGAGGGTTTCTCTGAGTTCAGCTCAGCCTCGGGTAATGCGTAAGGCTTGGACGCCATGTGGGACGTGCCAGAACGGTGTCCGTGAACGTGTGCGAGTGTTGAGGACCTTAAGCTGCTCCCAAGGAGAGTGCAGCGCGTTTCCCTACGCTCGGCATACACAGAGGGGCTCTAAAGGGCTACGGGCCTGGATGTTGCTTAGCAGACCCAGGTGGGCCTGGCGGTACTCAGTGTTCCTGCCGGGAACAGGGGGCCCGCGCCAGCCTCCTAGGTGTCCAGAAAACCCTGCTGCCGTTGAAGGTGCCCAGAGCCGAGGCCGCCGCCTCCTGGAAACCGCTGCACGCCTCCGCTTCTGCACGGCCACTCGGGGTCTTACTTCCAGGACTGTGTTCGTGCTGGGCGTGCCGTTAGCGACACGGCATGGTAACATGCTGGCTTTCTCCTCGGGCAGAGTGACTTCAGGTACGAGGTCCTCGAAGTATTCAAAGCACAGTGTTTTCCCATGGCAGCTCACACAAGGGCCATGACAAAGTCGGACTCACCCGAAATGCTGTCCTGAGGCTGTTCGAGGGCTCTGGAAATGTAGCGCTCCTCGAGGGACGGCCAGTGTGTAGCCCATCGCGCGGCACGCACAGAGGGCCTCCGGGGGTGGGGGAGTGGGGTCAACCAATGGGCCTCGAAGTTGCTCAGCCGCCCCACAGGGGTCTGGAGGTACTCGCTGAACTTGGAGGGAAAGTGATGCATACCCGAGAGGCCTAGGAGTCCTCCAAAGTGTACTACTTCCTTTAAAATAAAGCCTCTAAGCGACTGAGAACTCATGGAGACAGCTGCCTGCCTCCCTTTCTGCACGGCTACTAGGGGCCTACGCTGGAGGCAACTTGTCACGTTGAGGTTCCCTCTAGCTCTAGAGCTTGTCAGGCGGACCAGAGCCGCGGCCATGGAAGCACCTGGTTTAGACAGAGCAGACTCATAACGTTCCCCGAAGCACTCTGACAGGGCTAACAGGCCTGTCGAGAGCAGGGAATGTCAGGTAGCTTCAAGGCAGCATGAACGCAGCCTTCCAAACGGGAAAGCAAGGCTACTTGCAGCAGGCCCCCGTTTCCGTGGGCGCACTCAGCAGACATCCCCGTGGTTTCTAACAAGCCCAAAGAGACACAGGTCACCCTGAGTTTCCTTCCCTGAATCAACTTCTCGAAGTAGGGTGTTCTGCATCAAGCGAACTGCCTCAACCAAGGAACGCCGTAGCTGCTCCTCTGGGCCTGTGGCTATTCAAAGCCTGCAGTGCCACGGGAGGAAGGGGACTTACATGGCAGTAAGAACGCAAGCCGACTCTCTCTGGGAGGCACGGTGACTTCAGGCGGGAGGTCCTAGGTGGAATGCGAAGCCGAGGGTTTCTCTGAGTTCAGCTCAGCCTCGGGTAATGCGTAAGACTTGGACGCCATGTGGGACGTGCCAGAACGGTGTCCGTGAACGTGTGCGAGTGCTGAGGACCTTAAGCTGCTCCCAAGGAGAGTGCAGCGCGTTTCCCTACGCTCGGCATACACAGAGGGGCTCTAAAGGGCTACGGGCCTGGATGTTGCTTAGCAGACCCAGGTGGGCCTGGCGGTACTCAGTGTTCCTGCCGGGAACAGGGGGCCCGCGCCAGCCTCCTAGGTGTCCAGAAAACCCTGCTGCCGTTGAAGGTGCCCAGAGCCGAGGCCGCCGCCTCCTGGAAACGGCTGCACTCCTCCGCTTCTACTCCGCCACTCGGGGCCTTACTTCCAGGCCTGTGTTCGTGCTGGGCGTGCCGTTAACAACACGGCATGGTAACATGCTGTCTTTCTCCTCGGGCAGAGTGACTTCAGGTACGAGGTCCTCGAAGTATTCAAAGCACAGTGTTTTCCCATGGCAGCTCGCACAAGGGCCATGACAAAGTCGGACTCACCCGAAATGCTGTCCTGAGGCTGTTCGAGGGCTCTGGAAATGTAGCGCTCCTCGAGGGACGTCCAGTGTGTAGCCCATCGCGCGGCACGCACAGAGGGCCTCCGGCGGTGGGGGAGTGGGGTCAAGCAATGGGCCTCGAAGTTGCTCAGCCGCCCCACAGGGGTCTGGAGGTACTCGCTGAACTTGGAGGGCAAGTGATGCATACCCGAGAGGCCTAGGAGTCCTCCAAAGTGTACTACTTCCTTTAAAATAAAGCCTCTAAGCGACTGAGAACTCATGGAGACAGCTGCCTGCCTCCCTTTCTGCACGGCTACTAGGGGCCTACGCTGGAGGCAACTTGTCACGTTGAGGTTCCCTCTAGCTCTAGAGCTTGTCAGGCGGACCAGAGCCGCGGCCATGGAAGCACCTGGTTTAGACAGAGCAGACTCATAACGTTCCCCGAAGCACTCTGACAGGGCTAACAGGCCTGTCGAGAGCAGGGAATGTCAGGTAGCTTCAAGGCAGCATGAACGCAGCCTTCCAAACGGGAAAGCAAGGCTACTTGCAGCAGGCCCCCGTTTCCGTGGGCGCACTCAGCAGACATCCCCGTGGTTTCTAACAAGCCCAAAGAGACACAGGTCACCCTGAGTTTCCTTCCCTGAATCAACTTCTCGAAGTAGGGTGTTCTGCATCAAGCGAACTGCCTCAACCAAGGAACGCCGTAGCTGCTCCTCTGGGCCTGTGGCTATTCAAAGCCTGCAGTGCCACGGGAGGAAGGGGACTTACATGGCAGTAAGAACGCAAGCCGACTCTCTCTGGGAGGCACGGTGACTTCAGGCAGGAGGTCCTAGGTGGAATGCGAAGCCGAGGGTTTCTCTGAGTTCAGCTCAGCCTCGGGTAATGCGTAAGACTTGGACGCCATGTGGGACGTGCCAGAACGGTGTCCGTGAACGTGTGCGAGTGCTGAGGACCTTAAGCTGCTCCCAAGGAGAGTGCAGCGCGTTTCCCTACGCTCGGCATACACAGAGGGGCTCTAAAGGGCTACGGGCCTGGATGTTGCTTAGCAGACCCAGGTGGGCCTGGCGGTACTCAGTGTTCCTGCCGGGAACAGGGGGCCCGCGCCAGCCTCCTAGGTGTCCAGAAAACCCTGCTGCCGTTGAAGGTGCCCAGAGCCGAGGCCGCCGCCTCCTGGAAACGGCTGCACTCCTCCGCTTCTACTCCGCCACTCGGGGCCTTACTTCCAGGCCTGTGTTCGTGCTGGGCGTGCCGTTAACAACACGGCATGGTAACATGCTGTCTTTCTCCTCGGGCAGAGTGACTTCAGGTACGAGGTCCTCGAAGTATTCAAAGCACAGTGTTTTCCCATGGCAGCTCGCACAAGGGCCATGACAAAGTCGGACTCACCCGAAATGCTGTCCTGAGGCTGTTCGAGGGCTCTGGAAATGTAGCGCTCCTCGAGGGACGTCCAGTGTGTAGCCCATCGCGCGGCACGCACAGAGGGCCTCCGGCGGTGGGGGAGTGGGGTCAAGCAATGGGCCTCGAAGTTGCTCAGCCGCCCCACAGGGGTCTGGAGGTACTCGCTGAACTTGGAGGGCAAGTGATGCATACCCGAGAGGCCTAGGAGTCCTCCAAAGTGTACTACTTCCTTTAAAATAAAGCCTCTAAGCGACTGAGAACTCATGGAGACAGCTGCCTGCCTCCCTTTCTGCACGGCTACTAGGGGCCTACGCTGGAGGCAACTTGTCACGTTGAGGTTCCCTCTAGCTCTAGAGCTTGTCAGGCGGACCAGAGCCGCGGCCATGGAAGCACCTGGTTTAGACAGAGCAGACTCATAACGTTCCCCGAAGCACTCTGACAGGGCTAACAGGCCTGTCGAGAGCAGGGAATGTCAGGTAGCTTCAAGGCAGCATGAACGCAGCCTTCCAAACGGGAAAGCAAGGCTACTTGCAGCAGGCCCCCGTTTCCGTGGGCGCACTCAGCAGACATCCCCGTGGTTTCTAACAAGCCCAAAGAGACACAGGTCACCCTGAGTTTCCTTCCCTGAATCAACTTCTCGAAGTAGGGTGTTCTGCATCAAGCGAACTGCCTCAACCAAGGAACGCCGTAGCTGCTCCTCTGGGCCTGTGGCTATTCAAAGCCTGCAGTGCCACGGGAGGAAGGGGACTTACATGGCAGTAAGAACGCAAGCCGACTCTCTCTGGGAGGCACGGTGACTTCAGGCAGGAGGTCCTAGGTGGAATGCGAAGCCGAGGGTTTCTCTGAGTTCAGCTCAGCCTCGGGTAATGCGTAAGACTTCGACGCCATGTGGGACGTGCCAGAACGGTGTCCGTGAACGTGTGCGAGTGCTGAGGACCTTAAGCTGCTCCCAAGGAGAGTGCAGCGCGTTTCCCTACGCTCGGCATACACAGAGGGGCTCTAAAGGGCTACGGGCCTGGATGTTGCTTAGCAGACCCAGGTGGGCCTGGCGGTACTCAGTGTTCCTGCCGGGAACAGGGGGCCCGCGCCAGCCTCCTAGGTGTCCAGAATACCCTGCTGCCGTTGAAGGTGCCCAGAGCCGAGGCCGCCGCCTCCTGGAAACGGCTGCACGCCTCCGCTTCTGCACCGCCACTCGGGGTCTTACTTCCAGGCCTGTGTTCGTGCTGGGCGTGCCGTTAGCGACACGGCATGGTAAGATGCTGAGTTTCTCCTCGGGCAGAGTGACTTCAGGTACGAGGTCCTCGAAGTGTTCAAAGCACAGTGTTTTCCCATGGCAGCTCACACAAGGGCCATGACAAAGTCGGACGCACCCGAAATGCTGTCCTGAGGCTGTTCGAGGGCTCTGGAAATGTAGCGCTCCTCGAGGGACGTCCAGTGTGTAGCCCATCGCGCGGCACGCACAGAGGGCCTCCGGGGGTGGGGGAGTGGGGTCAACCAATGGGCCTCGAAGTTGCTCAGCCGCCCCACAGGGGTCTGGAGGTACTCGCTGAACTTGGAGGGCAAGTGATGCATACCCGAGAGGCCTAGGAGTCCTCCAAAGTGTACTACTTCCTTTAAAATAAAGCCTCTAAGCGACTGAGAACTCATGGAGACAGCTGCCTGCCTCCCTTTCTGCACGGCTACTAGGGGCCTACGCTGGAGGCAACTTGTCACGTTGAGGTTCCCTCTAGCTCTAGAGCTTGTCAGGCGGACCAGAGCCGCGGCCATGGAAGCACCTGGTTTAGACAGAGCAGACTCATAACGTTCCCCGAAGCACTCTGACAGGGCTAACAGGCCTGTCGAGAGCAGGGAATGTCAGGTAGCTTCAAGGCAGCATGAACGCAGCCTTCCAAACGGGAAAGCAAGGCTACTTGCAGCAGGCCCCCGTTTCCGTGGGCGCACTCAGCAGACATCCCCGTGGTTTCTAACAAGCCCAAAGAGACACAGGTCACCCTGAGTTTCCTTCCCTGAATCAACTTCTCGAAGTAGGGTGTTCTGCATCAAGCGAACTGCCTCAACCAAGGAACGCCGTAGCTGCTCCTCTGGGCCTGTGGCTATTCAAAGCCTGCAGTGCCACGGGAGGAAAGGGACTTACATGGCAGTAAGAACGCAAGCCGACTCTCTCTGGGAGGCACGGTGACTTCAGGCGGGAGGTCCTAGGTGGAATGCGAAGCCGAGGGTTTCTCTGAGTTCAGCTCAGCCTCGGGTAATGCGTAAGACTTCGACGCCATGTGGGACGTGCCAGAACGGTGTCCGTGAATGTGTGCGAGTGCTGAGGACCTTAAGCTGCTCCAAAGGAGAGTGCAGCGCGTTTCCCTACGCTCGGCATACACAGAGGGGCTCTAAAGGGCTACGGGCCTGGATGTTGCTTAGCAGACCCAGGTGGGCCTGGCGGTACTCAGTGTTCCTGCCGGGAACAGGGGGCCCGGCCAGCCTCCTAGGTGTCCAGAAAACCCTGCTGCCGTTGAAGGTGCCCAGAGCCGAGGCCGCCGCCTCCTGGAAACCGCTGCACGCCTCCGCTTCTGCACGACCACTCGGGGTCTTACTTTCAGGCCTGTGTTCGTGCTGGGCGTGCCGTTAGCGACACGGCATGGTAACATGCTGGCTTTCTCCTCGGGCAGAGTGACTTCAGGTACGAGGTCCTCGAAGTATTCAAAGCACAGTGTTTTCCCATGGCAGCTGACACAAGGGCCATGACAAAGTCGGACGCACCCGAAATGGTGTCCTGAGGCTGTTCGAGGGCTCTGGAAATGTAGCGCTCCTCGAGGGACGTCCAGTGTGTAGCCCATCGCGCGGCACGCACAGAGGGCTTCCGGGGGTGGGAGTGTGGGGTCAAGCAATGGGCCTCGAAGTTGCTCAGCCGCCCCACAGGGGTCTGGAGGTACTCGCTGAACTTGGAGGGAAAGTGATGCATACCCGAGAGGCCTAGGAGTCCTCCAAAGTGTACTACTTCCTTTAAAATAAAGCCTCTAAGCGACTGAGAACTCATGGAGACAGCTGCCTGCCTCCCTTTCTGCACGGCTACTAGGGGCCTACGCTGGAGGCAACTTGTCACGTTGAGGTTCCCTCTAGCTCTAGAGCGTGTCAGGCGGACCAGAGCCGCGGCCATGGAAGCACCTGGTTTAGACAGAGCAGACTCATAACGTTCCCCGAAGCACTCTGACAGGGCTAACAGGCCTGTCGAGAGCAGGGAATGTCAGGAAGCTTCAAGGCAGCATGAACGCAGCCTTCCAAACGGGAAAGCAAGGCTACTTGCAACAGGCCCCCGTTTCCGTGGGCGCACTCAGCAGACATCCCCGTGGTTTCTAACAAGCCCAAAGAGACACAGGTCACCCTGAGTTTCCTTCCCTGAATCAACTTCTCGAAGTAGGGTGTTCTGCATCAAGCGAACTGCCTCAACCAAGGAACGCCGTAGCTGCTCCTCTGGGCCTGTGGCTATTCAAAGCCTGCAGTGCCACGGGAGGAAGGGGACTTACATGGCAGTAAGAACGCAAGCCGACTCTCTCTGGGAGGCACGGTGACTTCAGGCGGGAGGTCCTAGGTGGAATGCGAAGCCGAGGGTTTCTCTGAGTTCAGCTCAGCCTCGGGTAATGCGTAAGACTTGGACGCCATGTGGGACGTGCCAGAACGGTGTCCGTGAACGTGTGCGAGTGCTGAGGACCTTAAGCTGCTCCCAAGGAGAGTGCAGCGCGTTTCCCTACGCTCGGCATACACAGAGGGGCTCTAAAGGGCTACGGGCCTGGATGTTGCTTAGCAGACCCAGGTGGGCCTGGCGGTACTCAGTGTTCCTGCCGGGAACAGGGGGCCCGCGCCAGCCTCCTAGGTGTCCAGAAAACCCTGCTGCCGTTGAAGGTGCCCAGAGCCGAGGCCGCCGCCTCCTGGAAACTGCTGCACGCCTCCGCTTCTGCACCGCCACTCGGGGCCTTACTTCCAGGCCTGTGTTCGTGCTGGGCGTGCCGTTAGCGACACGGCATGGTAAGATGCTGACTTTCTCCTCGGGCAGAGTGACTTCAGGTACGAGGTCCTCGAAGTATTCAAAGCACAGTGTTTTCCCATGGCAGCTCACACAAGGGCCATGACAAAGTCGGACTCACCCGAAATGCTGTCCTGAGGCTGTTCGAGGGCTCTGGAAATGTAGCGCTCCTCGAGGGACGGCCAGTGTGTAGCCCATCGCGCGGCACGCACAGAGGGCCTCCGGGGGTGGGGGAGTGGGGTCAACCAATGGGCCTCGAAGTTGCTCAGCCGCCCCACAGGGGTCTGGAGGTACTCGCTGAACTTGGAGGGCAAGTGATGCATACCCGAGAGGCCTAGGAGTCCTCCAAAGTGTACTACTTCCTTTAAAATAAAGCCTCTAAGCGACTGAGAACTCATGGAGACAGCTGCCTGCCTCCCTTTCTGCACGGCTACTAGGGGCCTACGCTGGAGGCAACTTGTCACGTTGAGGTTCCCTCTAGCTCTAGAGCTTGTCAGGCGGACCAGAGCCGCGGCCATGGAAGCACCTGGTTTAGACAGAGCAGACTCATAACGTTCCCCGAAGCACTCTGACAGGGCTAACAGGCCTGTCGAGAGCAGGGAATGTCAGGTAGCTTCAAGGCAGCATGAACGCAGCCTTCCAAACGGGAAAGCAAGGCTACTTGCAGCAGGCCCCCGTTTCCGTGGGCGCACTCAGCAGACATCCCCGTGGTTTCTAACAAGCCCAAAGAGACACAGGTCACCCTGAGTTTCCTTCCCTGAATCAACTTCTCGAAGTAGGGTGTTCTGCATCAAGCGAACTGCCTCAACCAAGGAACGCCGTAGCTGCTCCTCTGGGCCTGTGGCTATTCAAAGCCTGCAGTGCCACGGGAGGAAGGGGACTTACATGGCAGTAAGAACGCAAGCCGACTCTCTCTGGGAGGCACGGTGACTTCAGGCGGGAGGTCCTAGGTGGAATGCGAAGCCGAGGGTTTCTCTGAGTTCAGCTCAGCCTCGGGTAATGCGTAAGACTTGGACGCCATGTGGGACGTGCCAGAACGGTGTCCGTGAACGTGTGCGAGTGCTGAGGACCTTAAGCTGCTCCCAAGGAGAGTGCAGCGCGTTTCCCTACGCTCGGCATACACAGAGGGGCTCTAAAGGGCTACGGGCCTGGATGTTGCTTAGCAGACCCAGGTGGGCCTGGCGGTACTCAGTGTTCCTGCCGGGAACAGGGGGCCCGCGCCAGCCTCCTAGGTGTCCAGAAAACCCTGCTGCCGTTGAAGGTGCCCAGAGCCGAGGCCGCCGCCTCCTGGAAACTGCTGCACGCCTCCGCTTCTGCACCGCCACTCGGGGCCTTACTTCCAGGCCTGTGTTCGTGCTGGGCGTGCCGTTAGCGACACGGCATGGTAAGATGCTGACTTTCTCCTCGGGCAGAGTGACTTCAGGTACGAGGTCCTCGAAGTATTCAAAGCACAGTGTTTTCCCATGGCAGCTCACACAAGGGCCATGACAAAGTCGGACTCACCCGAAATGCTGTCCTGAGGCTGTTCGAGGGCTCTGGAAATGTAGCGCTCCTCGAGGGACGTCCAGTGTGTAGCCCATCGCGCGGCACGCACAGAGGGCCTCCGGGGGTGGGAGAGTGGGGTCAACCAATGGGCCTCGAAGTTGCTCAGCCGCCCCACAGGGGTCTGGAGGTACTCGCTGAACTTGGAGGGCAAGTGATGCATACCCGAGAGGCCTAGGAGTCCTCCAAAGTGTACTACTTCCTTTAAAATAAAGCCTCTAAGCGACTGAGAACTCATGGAGACAGCTGCCTGCCTCCCTTTCTGCACGGCTACTAGGGGCCTACGCTGGAGGCAACTTGTCACGTTGAGGTTCCCTCTAGCTCTAGAGCTTGTCAGGCGGACCAGAGCCGCGGCCATGGAAGCACCTGGTTTAGACAGAGCAGACTCATAACGTTCCCCGAAGCACTCTGACAGGGCTAACAGGCCTGTCGAGAGCAGGGAATGTCAGGTAGCTTCAAGGCAGCATGAACGCAGCCTTCCAAACGGGAAAGCAAGGCTACTTGCAGCAGGCCCCCGTTTCCGTGGGCGCACTCAGCAGACATCCCCGTGGTTTCTAACAAGCCCAAAGAGACACAGGTCACCCTGAGTTTCCTTCCCTGAATCAACTTCTCGAAGTAGGGTGTTCTGCATCAAGCGAACTGCCTCAACCAAGGAACGCCGTAGCTGCTCCTCTGGGCCTGTGGCTATTCAAAGCCTGCAGTGCCACGGGAGGAAAGGGACTTACATGGCAGTAAGAACGCAAGCCGACTCTCTCTGGGAGGCACGGTGACTTCAGGCTGAGGTCCTAGGTGGAATGCGAAGCCGAGGGTTTCTCTGAGTTCAGCTCAGCCTCGGGTAATGCGTAAGACTTCGACGCCATGTGGGACGTGCCAGAACGGTGTCCGTGAACGTGTGCGAGTGCTGAGGACCTTAAGCTGCTCCAAAGGAGAGTGCAGCACGTTTCCCTACGCTCGGCATACACAGAGGGGCTCTAAAGGGCTACGGGCCTGGATGTTGCTTAGCAGACCCAGGTGGGCCTGGCGGTACTCAGTGTTCCTGCCGGGAACAGGGGGCCCGGCCAGCCTCCTAGGTGTCCAGAAAACCCTGCTGCCGTTGAAGGTGCCCAGAGCCGAGGCCGCCGCCTCCTGGAAACCGCTGCACGCCTCCGCTTCTGCACGACCACTCGGGGTCTTACTTTTAGGCCTGTGTTCGTGCTGGGCGTGCCGTTAGCGACACGGCATGGTAACATGCTGGCTTTCTCCTCGGGCAGAGTGACTTCAGGTACGAGGTCCTCGAAGTATTCAAAGCACAGTGTTTTCCCATGGCAGCTGACACAAGGGCCATGACAAAGTCGGACGCACCAGAAATGGTGTCCTGAGGCTGTTCGAGGGCTCTGGAAATGTAGCGCTCCTCGAGGGACGTCCAGTGTGTAGCCCATCGCGCGGCACGCACAGAGGGCTTCCGGGGGTGGGAGTGTGAGGTCAAGCAATGGGCCTCGAAGTTGCTCAGCCGCCCCACAGGGGTCTGGAGGTACTCGCTGAACTTGGAGGGAAAGTGATGCATACCCGAGAGGCCTAGGAGTCCTCCAAAGTGTACTACTTCCTTTAAAATAAAGCCTCTAAGCGACTGAGAACTCATGGAGACAGCTGCCTGCCTCCCTTTCTGCACGGCTACTAGGGGCCTACGCTGGAGGCAACTTGTCACGTTGAGGTTCCCTCTAGCTCTAGAGCGTGTCAGGCGGACCAGAGCCGCGGCCATGGAAGCACCTGGTTTAGACAGAGCAGACTCATAACGTTCCCCGAAGCACTCTGACAGGGCTAACAGGCCTGTCGAGAGCAGGGAATGTCAGGAAGCTTCAAGGCAGCATGAACGCAGCCTTCCAAACGGGAAAGCAAGGCTACTTGCAACAGGCCCCCGTTTCCGTGGGCGCACTCAGCAGACATCCCCGTGGTTTCTAACAAGCCCAAAGAGACACAGGTCACCCTGAGTTTCCTTCCCTGAATCAACTTCTCGAAGTAGGGTGTTCTGCATCAAGCGAACTGCCTCAACCAAGGAACGCCGTAGCTGCTCCTCTGGGCCTGTGGCTATTCAAAGCCTGCAGTGCCACGGGAGGAAGGGGACTTACATGGCAGTAAGAACGCAAGCCGACTCTCTCTGGGAGGCACGGTGACTTCAGGCGGGAGGTCCTAGGTGGAATGCGAAGCCGAGGGTTTCTCTGAGTTCAGCTCAGCCTCGGGTAATGCGTAAGACTTGGACGCCATGTGGGACGTGCCAGAACGGTGTCCGTGAACGTGTGCGAGTGCTGAGGACCTTAAGCTGCTCCCAAGGAGAGTGCAGCGCGTTTCCCTACGCTCGGCATACACAGAGGGGCTCTAAAGGCTACGGGCCTGGATGTTGCTTAGCAGACCCAGGTGGGCCCTGGCGGTACTCAGTGTTCCTGCCGGGAACAGGGGGCCCGGCCAGCCTCCTAGGTGTCCAGAAAACCCTGCTGCCGTTGAAGGTGCCCAGAGCCGAGGCCGCCGCCTCCTGGAAACGGCTGCACTCCTCCGCTTCTACTCCGCCACTCGGGGCCTTACTTCCAGGCCTGTGTTCGTGCTGGGCGTGCCGTTAACAACACGGCATGGTAACATGCTGTCTTTCTCCTCGGGCAGAGTGACTTCAGGTACGAGGTCCTCGAAGTATTCAAAGCACAGTGTTTTCCCATGGCAGCTCGCACAAGGCCATGACAAAGTCGGACTCACCCGAAATGCTGTCCTGAGGCTGTTCGAGGCTCTGGAAATGTAGCGCTCCTCGAGGGACGTCCAGTGTGTAGCCCATCGCGCGGCACGCACAGAGGGCCTCCGGGGGTGGGGGAGTGGGGTCAACCCAATGGCCTCGAAGTTGCTCAGCCGCCCCACAGGGGTCTGGAGGTACTCGCTGAACTTGGAGGGCAAGTGATGCATACCCGAGAGGCCTAGGAGTCCTCCAAAGTGTACTACTTCCTTTAAAATAAAGCCTCTAAGCGACTGAGAACTCATGGAGACAGCTGCCTGCCTCCCTTTCTGCACGGCTACTAGGGGCCTACGCTGGAGGCAACTTGTCACGTTGAGGTTCCCTCTAGCTCTAGAGCTTGTCAGGCGGACCAGAGCCGCGGCCATGGAAGCACCTGGTTTAGACAGAGCAGACTCATAACGTTCCCCGAAGCACTCTGACAGGGCTAACAGGCCTGTCGAGAGCAGGGAATGTCAGGTAGCTTCAAGGCAGCATGAACGCAGCCTTCCAAACGGGAAAGCAAGGCTACTTGCAGCAGGCCCCCGTTTCCGTGGGCGCACTCAGCAGACATCCCCGTGGTTTCTAACAAGCCCAAAGAGACACAGGTCACCCTGAGTTTCCTTCCCTGAATCAACTTCTCGAAGTAGGGTGTTCTGCATCAAGCGAACTGCCTCAACCAAGAACGCCGTAGCTGCTCCTCTGGGCCTGTGGCGATTCAAAGCCTGCAGTGCTACGGGAGGAAGGGGACTTACATGGCAGTAAGAACACAAGCCGACTCTCTCTGGGAGGCACGGGTGACTTCAGGCAGGAGGTCCTAGGTGGAATTCGAAGCCGAGGGTTTCTCTGAGTTCAGCTCAGCCTCGGGTAATGCGTAAGACTTGGACGCCATGTGGGACGTGCCAGAACGGTGTCCGTGAACGTGTGCGAGTGCTGAGGACCTTAAGCTGCTCCCAAGGAGAGTGCAGCGCGTTTCCCTACGCTCGGCATACACAGAGGGGCTCTAAAGGGCTACGGGCCTGGATGTTGCTTAGCAGACCCAGGTGGGCCTGGCGGTACTCAGTGTTCCTGCCGGGAACAGGGGGCCCGCGCCAGCCTCCTAGGTGTCCAGAATACCCTGCTGCCGTTGAAGGTGCCCAGAGCCGAGGCCGCCGCCTCCTGGAAACCGCTGCACGCCTCCGCTTCTGCACTACCCCTCGGGGTCTTACTTCCAGGCCTGTGTTCGTGCTGGGCGTGCCGTTAGCGACACGGCATGGTAAGATGCTGACTTTCTCCTCGGGCAGAGTGACTTCAGGTACGAGGTCCTCGAAGTATTCAAAGCACAGTGTTTTCCCATGGCAGCTGACACAAGGGCCATGACAAAGTCGGACTCACCCGAAATGCTGTCCTGAGGCTGTTCGAGGGCTCTGGAAATGTAGCGCTCCTCGAGGGACGGCCAGTGTGTAGCCCATCGCGCGGCACGCACAGAGGGCCTCCGGGGGTGGGGGAGTGGGGTCAACCAATGGGCCTCGAAGTTGCTCAGCCGCCCCACAGGGGTCTGGAGGTACTCGCTGAACTTGGAGGGCAAGTGATGCATACCCGAGAGGCCTAGGAGTCCTCCAAAGTGTACTACTTCCTTAAAATAAAGCCTCTAGCGACTGAGAACTCATGGAGACAGCTGCCTGCCTCCCTTTCTGCACGGCTACTAGGGGCCTACGCTGGAGGCAACTTGTCACGTTGAGGTTCCCTCTAGCTCTAGAGCTTGTCAGGCGGACCAGAGCCGCGGCATGGAAGCACCTGGTTTAGACAGAGCAGACTCATAACGTTCCCCGAAGCACTCTGACAGGGCTAACAGGCCTGTCGAGAGCAGGGAATGTCAGGTAGCTTCAAGGCAGCATGAACGCAGCCTTCCAAACGGGAAAGCAAGGCTACTTGCAGCAGGCCCCCGTTTCCGTGGGCGCACTCAGCAGACATCCCCGTGGTTTCTAACAAGCCCAAAGAGACCCAGGTCACCCTGAGTTTCCTTCCTGAATCAACTTCTCGAAGTAGGGTGTTCTGCATCAAGCGAACTGCCTCAACCAAGGAACGCCGTAGCTGCTCCTCTGGGCCTGTGACGATTCAAAGCCTGCAGTGCCACGGGAGGAAGGGGACTTACATGGCAGTAAGAACACAGCCGACTCTCTCTGGGAGGCACGGTGACTTCAGGCAGGAGGTCCTAGGTGGAATGCGAAGCCGAGGGTTTCTCTGAGTTCAGCTCAGCCTCGGGTAATGCGTAAGACTTGGACGCCATGTGGGACGTGCCAGAACGGTGTCCGTGAACGTGTGCGAGTGCTGAGGACCTTAAGCTGCTCCAAAGGAGAGTGCAGCGCGTTTCCCTACGCTCGGCATACACAGAGGGGCTCTAAAGGGCTACGGGCCTGGATGTTGCTTAGCAGACCCAGGTGGGCCTGGCGGTACTCAGTGTTCCTGCCGGGAACAGGGGGCCCGCGCCAGCCTCCTAGGTGTCCAGAATACCCTGCTGCCGTTGAAGGTGCCCAGAGCCGAGGCCGCCGCCTCCTGGAAACCGCTGCACGCCTCCGCTTCTGCACGGCCACTCGGGGTCTTACTTCCAGGACTGTGTTCGTGCTGGGCGTGCCGTTAGCGACACGGCATGGTAACATGCTGGCTTTCTCCTCGGCAGAGTGACTTCAGGTACGAGGTCCTCGAAGTATTCAAAGCACAGTGTTTTCCCATGGCAGCTCACACATGGGCCATGACAAAGTCGGACCTCACACGAAATGGTGTCCTGAGGCTGTTCGAGGGCTCTGGAAATGTAGCGCTCCTCGAGGGACGTCCAGTGTGTAGCCCATCGCGCGGCACGCACAGAGGGCTTCCGGGGGTGGGAGTGTGGGGTCAAGCAATGGGCCTCGAAGTTGCTCAGCCGCCCACAGGGGTCTGGAGGTACTCGCTGAACTTGGAGGGAAAGTGATGCATACCCGAGAGGCCTAGGAGTCCTCCAAAGTGTACTACTTCCTTTAAAATAAAGCCTCTAAGCGACTGAGAACTCATGGAGACAGCTGCCTGCCTCCCTTTCTGCACGGCTACTAGGGGCCTACGCTGGAGGCAACTTGTCACGTTGAGGTTCCCTCTAGCTCTAGAGCTTGTCAGGCGGACCAGAGCCGCGGCCATGGAAGCACCTGGTTTAGACAGAGCAGACTCATAACGTTCCCCGAAGCACTCTGACAGGGCTAACAGGCCTGTCGAGAGCAGGGAATGTCAGGAAGCTTCAAGGCAGCATGAACGCAGCCTTCCAAACGGGAAAGCAAGGCTACTTGCAACAGGCCCCCCGTTTCCGTGGGCGCACTCAGCAGACATCCCCGTGGTTTCTAACAAGCCAAAGAGACACAGGTCACCCTGAGTTTCTTCCCTGAATCAACTTCTCGAAGTAGGGTGTTCTGCATCAAGCGAACTGCCTCAACCAAGGAACGCCGTAGCTGCTCCTCTGGGCCTGTGGCTATTCAAAGCCTGCAGTGCCACGGGAGGATGGGGACTTACATGGCAGTAAGAACGCAAGCCGACTCTCTCTGGAGGCACGGTGACTTCAGGGCGGGAGGTCCTAGGTGGAATGCGAAGCCGAGGGTTTCTCTGAGTTCAGCTCAGCCTCGGGTAATGCGTAAGACTTGGACGCCATGTGGGACGTGCCAGAACGGTGTCCGTGAACGTGTGCGAGTGCTGAGGACCTTAAGCTGCTCCCAAGGGAGAGTGCAGCGCGTTTCCCTACGCTCGGCATACACAGAGGGGCTCTAAAGGGCTACGGGCCTGGATGTTGCTTAGCAGACCCAGGTGGGCCTGGCGGTACTCAGTGTTCCTGCCGGGAACAGGGGGCCCGGCCAGCCTCCTAGGTGTCCAGAAAACCCTGCTGCCGTTGAAGGTGCCCAGAGCCGAGGCCGCCGCCTCCTGGAAACGGCTGCACTCCTCCGCTTCTACTCCGCCACTCGGGCCTTACTTCCAGGCCTGTGTTCGTGCTGGGCGTGCCGTTAACAACACGGCATGGTAACATGCTGTCTTTCTCCTCGGGCAGAGTGACTTCAGGTACGAGGTCCTCGAAGTATTCAAAGCACAGTGTTTTCCCATGGCAGCTCGCACAAGGGCCATGACAAAGTCGGACTCACCCGAAATGCTGTCCTGAGGCTGTTCGAGGGCTCTGGAAATGTAGCGCTCCTCGAGGGACGTCCAGTGTGTAGCCCATCGCGCGGCACGCACAGAGGGCCTCCGGGGGTGGGGGAGTGGGGTCAACCAATGGGCCTCGAAGTTGCTCAGCCGCCCCACAGGGGTCTGGAGGTACTCGCTGAACTTGGAGGGCAAGTGATGCATACCCGAGAGGCCTAGGAGTCCTCCAAAGTGTACTACTTCCTTTAAAATAAAGCCTCTAAGCGACTGAGAACTCATGGAGACAGCTGCCTGCCTCCCTTTCTGCACGGCTACTAGGGGCCTACGCTGGAGGCAACTTGTCACGTTGAGGTTCCCTCTAGCTCTAGAGCTTGTCAGGCGGACCAGAGCCGCGGCCATGGAAGCACCTGGTTTAGACAGAGCAGACTCATAACGTTCCCCGAAGCACTCTGACAGGGCTAACAGGCCTGTCGAGAGCAGGGAATGTCAGGTAGCTTCAAGGCAGCATGAACGCAGCCTTCCAAACGGGAAAGCAAGGCTACTTGCAGCAGGCCCCCGTTTCCGTGGGCGCACTCAGCAGACATCCCCGTGGTTTCTAACAAGCCCAAAGAGACACAGGTCACCCTGAGTTTCCTTCCCTGAATCAACTTCTCGAAGTAGGGTGTTCTGCATCAAGCGAACTGCCTCAACCAAGGAACGCCGTAGCTGCTCCTCTGGGCCTGTGGCGATTCAAAGCCTGCAGTGCCACGGGAGGAAGGGGACTTACATGGCAGTAAGAACGCAAGCTGACTCTCTCTGGGAGGCACGGTGACTTCAGGCAGGAGGTCCTAGGTGGAATGCGAAGCCGAGGGTTTCTCTGAGTTCAGCTCAGCCTCGGGTAATGCGTAAGACTTGGACGCCATGTGGGACGTGCCAGAACGGTGTCCGTGAACGTGTGCGAGTGCTGAGGACCTTAAGCTGCTCCCAAGGAGAGTGCAGCGCGTTTCCCTACGCTCGGCATACACAGAGGGGCTCTAAAGGGCTACGGGCCTGGATGTTGCTTAGCAGACCCAGGTGGGCCTGGCGGTACTCAGTGTTCCTGCCGGGAACAGGGGGCCCGCGCCAGCCTCCTAGGTGTCCAGAATACCCTGCTGCCGTTGAAGGTGCCCAGAGCCGAGGCCGCCGCCTCCTGGAAACGGCTGCACGCCTCCGCTTCTGCACGGCCACTCGGGGTCTTACTTCCAGGCCTGTGTTCGTGCTGGGCGTGCCGTGAGCGACACGGCATGGTAACATGCTGTCTTTCTCCTCGGGCAGAGTGACTTCAGGTACGAGGTCCTCGAAGTATTCAAAGCACAGTGTTTTCCCATGGCAGCTCACACAAGGGCCATGACAAAGTCGGACGCACCCGAAATGCTGTCCTGAGGCTGTTCGAGGGCTCTGGAAATGTAGCGCTCCTCGAGGGACGTCCAGTGTGTAGCCCATCGCGCGGCACGCACAGAGGGCCTCCGGGGGTGGGGGGGTGGGGTCAACCAATGGGCCTCGAAGTTGCTCAGCCGCCCCACAGGGGTCTGGAGGTACTCGCTGAACTTGGAGGGCAAGTGATGCATACCCGAGAGGCCTAGGAGTCCTCCAAAGTGTACTACTTCCTTTAAAATAAAGCCTCTAAGCGACTGAGAACTCATGGAGACAGCTGCCTGCCTCCCTTTCTGCACGGCTACTAGGGGCCTACGCTGGAGGCAACTTGTCACGTTGAGGTTCCCTCTAGCTCTAGAGCTTGTCAGGCGGACCAGAGCCGCGGCCATGGAAGCACCTGGTTTAGACAGAGCAGACTCATAACGTTCCCCGAAGCACTCTGACAGGGCTAACAGGCCTGTCGAGAGCAGGGAATGTCAGGTAGCTTCAAGGCAGCATGAACGCAGCCTTCCAAACGGGAAAGCAAGGCTACTTGCAGCAGGCCCCCGTTTCCGTGGGCGCACTCAGCAGACATCCCCGTGGTTTCTAACAAGCCCAAAGAGACACAGGTCACCCTGAGTTTCCTTCCCTGAATCAACTTCTCGAAGTAGGGTGTTCTGCATCAAGCGAACTGCCTCAACCAAGGAACGCCGTAGCTGCTCCTCTGGGCCTGTGGCGATTCAAAGCCTGCAGTGCCACGGGAGGAAGGGGACTTACATGGCAGTAAGAACACAAGCCGACTCTCTCTGGGAGGCACGGTGACTTCAGGCAGGAGGTCCTAGGTGGAATGCGAAGCCGAGGGTTTCTCTGAGTTCAGCTCAGCCTCGGGTAATGCGTAAGACTTGGACGCCATGTGGGACGTGCCAGAACGGTGTCCGTGAACGTGTGCGAGTGCTGAGGACCTTAAGCTGCTCCCAAGGAGAGTGCAGCGCGTTTCCCTACGCTCGGCATACACAGAGGGGCTCTAAAGGGCTACGGGCCTGGATGTTGCTTAGCAGACCCAGGTGGGCCTGGCGGTACTCAGTGTTCCTGCCGGGAACAGGGGGCCCGCGCCAGCCTCCTAGGTGTCCAGAATACCCTGCTGCCGTTGAAGGTGCCCAGAGCCGAGGCCGCCGCCTCCTGGAAACCGCTGCACGCCTCCGCTTCTGCACTACCCCTCGGGGTCTTACTTCCAGGCCTGTGTTCGTGCTGGGCGTGCCGTTAGCGACACGGCATGGTAAGATGCTGACTTTCTCCTCGGGCAGAGTGACTTCAGGTACGAGGTCCTCGAAGTATTCAAAGCACAGTGTTTTCCCATGGCAGCTGACACAAGGGCCATGACAAAGTCGGACTCACCCGAAATGCTGTCCTGAGGCTGTTCGAGGGCTCTGGAAATGTAGCGCTCCTCGAGGGACGGCCAGTGTGTAGCCCATCGCGCGGCACGCACAGAGGGCCTCCGGGGGTGGGGGAGTGGGGTCAACCAATGGGCCTCGAAGTTGCTCAGCCGCCCCACAGGGGTCTGGAGGTACTCGCTGAACTTGGAGGGCAAGTGATGCATACCCGAGAGGCCTAGGAGTCCTCCAAAGTGTACTACTTCCTTTAAAATAAAGCCTCTAAGCGACTGAGAACTCATGGAGACAGCTGCCTGCCTCCCTTTCTGCACGGCTACTAGGGGCCTACGCTGGAGGCAACTTGTCACGTTGAGGTTCCCTCTAGCTCTAGAGCTTGTCAGGCGGACCAGAGCCGCGGCCATGGAAGCACCTGGTTTAGACAGAGCAGACTCATAACGTTCCCCGAAGCACTCTGACAGGGCTAACAGGCCTGTCGAGAGCAGGGAATGTCAGGTAGCTTCAAGGCAGCATGAACGCAGCCTTCCAAACGGGAAAGCAAGGCTACTTGCAGCAGGCCCCCGTTTCCGTGGGCGCACTCAGCAGACATCCCCGTGGTTTCTAACAAGCCCAAAGAGACACAGGTCACCCTGAGTTTCCTTCCCTGAATCAACTTCTCGAAGTAGGGTGTTCTGCATCAAGCGAACTGCCTCAACCAAGGAACGCCGTAGCTGCTCCTCTGGGCCTGTGGCGATTCAAAGCCTGCAGTGCCACGGGAGGAAGGGGACTTACATGGCAGTAAGAACACAAGCCGACTCTCTCTGGGAGGCACGGTGACTTCAGGCAGGAGGTCCTAGGTGGAATGCGAAGCCGAGGGTTTCTCTGAGTTCAGCTCAGCCTCGGGTAATGCGTAAGACTTGGACGCCATGTGGGACGTGCCAGAACGGTGTCCGTGAACGTGTGCGAGTGCTGAGGACCTTAAGCTGCTCCAAAGGAGAGTGCAGCGCGTTTCCCTACGCTCGGCATACACAGAGGGGCTCTAAAGGGCTACGGGCCTGGATGTTGCTTAGCAGACCCAGGTGGGCCTGGCGGTACTCAGTGTTCCTGCCGGGAACAGGGGGCCCGCGCCAGCCTCCTAGGTGTCCAGAATACCCTGCTGCCGTTGAAGGTGCCCAGAGCCGAGGCCGCCGCCTCCTGGAAACCGCTGCACGCCTCCGCTTCTGCACGGCCACTCGGGGTCTTACTTCCAGGACTGTGTTCGTGCTGGGCGTGCCGTTAGCGACACGGCATGGTAACATGCTGGCTTTCTCCTCGGGCAGAGTGACTTCAGGTACGAGGTCCTCGAAGTATTCAAAGCACAGTGTTTTCCCATGGCAGCTCACACAAGGGCCATGACAAAGTCGGACTCACCCGAAATGCTGTCCTGAGGCTGTTCGAGGGCTCTGGAAATGTAGCGCTCCTCGAGGGACGTCCAGTGTGTAGCCCATCGCGCGGCACGCACAGAGGGCCTCCGGGGGTGGGGGAGTGGGGTCAACCAATGGGCCTCGAAGTTGCTCAGCCGCCCCACAGGGGTCTGGAGGTACTCGCTGAACTTGGAGGGCAAGTGATGCATACCCGAGAGGCCTAGGAGTCCTCCAAAGTGTACTACTTCCTTTAAAATAAAGCCTCTAAGCGACTGAGAACTCATGGAGACAGCTGCCTGCCTCCCTTTCTGCACGGCTACTAGGGGCCTACGCTGGAGGCAACTTGTCACGTTGAGGTTCCCTCTAGCTCTAGAGCTTGTCAGGCGGACCAGAGCCGCGGCCATGGAAGCACCTGGTTTAGACAGAGCAGACTCATAACGTTCCCCGAAGCACTCTGACAGGGCTAACAGGCCTGTCGAGAGCAGGGAATGTCAGGTAGCTTCAAGGCAGCATGAACGCAGCCTTCCAAACGGGAAAGCAAGGCTACTTGCAGCAGGCCCCCGTTTCCGTGGGCGCACTCAGCAGACATCCCCGTGGTTTCTAACAAGCCCAAAGAGACACAGGTCACCCTGAGTTTCCTTCCCTGAATCAACTTCTCGAAGTAGGGTGTTCTGCATCAAGCGAACTGCCTCAACCAAGGAACGCCGTAGCTGCTCCTCTGGGCCTGTGGCGATTCAAAGCCTGCAGTGCCACGGGAGGAAGGGGACTTACATGGCAGTAAGAACACAAGCCGACTCTCTCTGGGAGGCACGGTGACTTCAGGCAGGAGGTCCTAGGTGGAATGCGAAGCCGAGGGTTTCTCTGAGTTCAGCTCAGCCTCGGGTAATGCGTAAGACTTCGACGCCATGTGGGACGTGCCAGAACGGTGTCCGTGAACGTGTGCGAGTGCTGAGGTCCTTCCGCGGCTCCCAAGGAGAGTGCAGCGCTTTTCCCTACGCTCGGCATACACAGAGGGGCTCTAAAGGGCTACGGGCCTGGATGTTGCTTAGCAGACCCAGGTGGGCCTGGCGGTACTCAGTGTTCCTGCCGGGAACAGGGGGCCCGCGCCAGCCTCCTAGGTGTCCAGAATACCCTGCTGCCGTTGAAGGTGCCCAGAGCCGAGGCCGCCGCCTCCTGGAAACCGCTGCACGCCTCCGCTTCTGCACGGCCACTCGGGGTCTTACTTCCAGGCCTGTGTTCGTGCTGGGCGTGCCGTTAGCGACACGGCATGGTAACATGCTGGCTTTCTCCTCGGGCAGAGTGACTTCAGGTACGAGGTCCTCGAAGTATTCAAAGCACAGTGTTTTCCCATGGCAGCTCACACAAGGGCCATGACAAAGTCGGACTCACCCGAAATGCTGTCCTGAGGCTGTTCGAGGGCTCTGGAAATGTAGCGCTCCTCGAGGGACGTCCAGTGTGTAGCCCATCGCGCGGCACGCACAGAGGGCCTCCGGGGGTGGGGGAGTGGGGTCAACCAATGGGCCTCGAAGTTGCTCAGCCGCCCCACAGGGGTCTGGAGGTACTCGCTGAACTTGGAGGGCAAGTGATGCATACCCGAGAGGCCTAGGAGTCCTCCAAAGTGTACTACTTCCTTTAAAATAAAGCCTCTAAGCGACTGAGAACTCATGGAGACAGCTGCCTGCCTCCCTTTCTGCACGGCTACTAGGGGCCTACGCTGGAGGCAACTTGTCACGTTGAGGTTCCCTCTAGCTCTAGAGCTTGTCAGGCGGACCAGAGCCGCGGCCATGGAAGCACCTGGTTTAGACAGAGCAGACCCATAACGTTCCCCGAAGCACTCTGACAGGGCTAACAGGCCTGTCGAGAGCAGGGAATGTCAGGTAGCTTCAAGGCAGCATGAACGCAGCCTTCCAAACGGGAAAGCAAGGCTACTTGCAGCAGGCCCCCGTTTCCGTGGGCGCACTCAGCAGACATCCCCGTGGTTTCTAACAAGCCCAAAGAGACACAGGTCACCCTGAGTTTCCTTCCCTGAATCAACTTCTCGAAGTAGGGTGTTCTGCATCAAGCGAACTGCCTCAACCAAGGAACGCCGTAGCTGCTCCTCTGGGCCTGTGGCGATTCAAAGCCTGCAGTGCCACGGGAGGAAGGGGACTTACATGGCAGTAAGAACACAAGCCGACTCTCTCTGGGAGGCACGGTGACTTCAGGCAGGAGGTCCTAGGTGGAATGCGAAGCCGAGGGTTTCTCTGAGTTCAGCTCAGCCTCGGGTAATGCGTAAGACTTCGACGCCATGTGGGACGTGCCAGAACGGTGTCCGTGAACGTGTGCGAGTGCTGAGGTCCTTCCGCGGCTCCCAAGGAGAGTGCAGCGCTTTTCCCTACGCTCGGCATACACAGAGGGGCTCTAAAGGGCTACGGGCCTGGATGTTGCTTAGCAGACCCAGGTGGGCCTGGCGGTACTCAGTGTTCCTGCCGGGAACAGGGGGCCCGCGCCAGCCTCCTAGGTGTCCAGAATACCCTGCTGCCGTTGAAGGTGCCCAGAGCCGAGGCCGCCGCCTCCTGGAAACCGCTGCACGCCTCCGCTTCTGCACGGCCACTCGGGGTCTTACTTCCAGGCCTGTGTTCGTGCTGGGCGTGCCGTTAGCGACACGGCATGGTAACATGCTGGCTTTCTCCTCGGGCAGAGTGACTTCAGGTACGAGGTCCTCGAAGTATTCAAAGCACAGTGTTTTCCCATGGCAGCTCACACAAGGGCCATGACAAAGTCGGACTCACCCGAAATGCTGTCCTGAGGCTGTTCGAGGGCTCTGGAAATGTAGCGCTCCTCGAGGGACGTCCAGTGTGTAGCCCATCGCGCGGCACGCACAGAGGGCCTCCGGGGGTGGGGGAGTGGGGTCAACCAATGGGCCTCGAAGTTGCTCAGCCGCCCCACAGGGGTCTGGAGGTACTCGCTGAACTTGGAGGGCAAGTGATGCATACCCGAGAGGCCTAGGAGTCCTCCAAAGTGTACTACTTCCTTTAAAATAAAGCCTCTAAGCGACTGAGAACTCATGGAGACAGCTGCCTGCCTCCCTTTCTGCACGGCTACTAGGGGCCTACGCTGGAGGCAACTTGTCACGTTGAGGTTCCCTCTAGCTCTAGAGCTTGTCAGGCGGACCAGAGCCGCGGCCATGGAAGCACCTGGTTTAGACAGAGCAGACCCATAACGTTCCCCGAAGCACTCTGACAGGGCTAACAGGCCTGTCGAGAGCAGGGAATGTCAGGTAGCTTCAAGGCAGCATGAACGCAGCCTTCCAAACGGGAAAGCAAGGCTACTTGCAGCAGGCCCCCGTTTCCGTGGGCGCACTCAGCAGACATCCCCGTGGTTTCTAACAAGCCCAAAGAGACACAGGTCACCCTGAGTTTCCTTCCCTGAATCAACTTCTCGAAGTAGGGTGTTCTGCATCAAGCGAACTGCCTCAACCAAGGAACGCCGTAGCTGCTCCTCTGGGCCTGTGGCGATTCAAAGCCTGCAGTGCCACGGGAGGAAGGGGACTTACATGGCAGTAAGAACACAAGCCGACTCTCTCTGGGAGGCACGGTGACTTCAGGCAGGAGGTCCTAGGTGGAATGCGAAGCCGAGGGTTTCTCTGAGTTCAGCTCAGCCTCGGGTAATGCGTAAGACTTGGACGCCATGTGGGACGTGCCAGAACGGTGTCCGTGAACGTGTGCGAGTGCTGAGGACCTTAAGCTGCTCCCAAGGAGAGTGCAGCGCGTTTCCCTACGCTCGGCATACACAGAGGGGCTCTAAAGGGCTACGGGCCTGGATGTTGCTTAGCAGACCCAGGTGGGCCTGGCGGTACTCAGTGTTCCTGCCGGGAACAGGGGGCCCGCGCCAGCCTCCTAGGTGTCCAGAATACCCTGCTGCGGTTGAAGGTGCCCAGAGACGAGGCCGCCGCCTCCTGGAAACCGCTGCACGCCTCCGCTTCTGCACGGCCACTCGGGGTCTTACTTCCAGGCCTGTGTTCGTGCTGGGCGTGCCGTTAGCGACACGGCATGGTAACATGCTGGCTTTCTCCTCGGGCAGAGTGACTTCAGGTACGAGGTCCTCGAAGTATTCAAAGCACAGTGTTTTCCCATGGCAGCTCACACAAGGGCCATGACAAAGTCGGACTCACCCGAAATGCTGTCCTGAGGCTGTTCGAGGGCTCTGGAAATGTAGCGCTCCTCGAGGGACGGCCAGTGTGTAGCCCATCGCGCGGCACGCACAGAGGGCCTCCGGGGGTGGGGGAGTGGGGTCAACCAATGGGCCTCGAAGTTGCTCAGCCGCCCCACAGGGGTCTGGAGGTACTCGCTGAACTTGGAGGGCAAGTGATGCATACCCGAGAGGCCTAGGAGTCCTCCAAAGTGTACTACTTCCTTTAAAATAAAGCCTCTAAGCGACTGAGAACTCATGGAGACAGCTGCCTGCCTCCCTTTCTGCACGGCTACTAGGGGCCTACGCTGGAGGCAACTTGTCACGTTGAGGTTCCCTCTAGCTCTAGAGCTTGTCAGGCGGACCAGAGCCGCGGCCATGGAAGCACCTGGTTTAGACAGAGCAGACTCATAACGTTCCCCGAAGCACTCTGACAGGGCTAACAGGCCTGTCGAGAGCAGGGAATGTCAGGTAGCTTCAAGGCAGCATGAACGCAGCCTTCCAAACGGGAAAGCAAGGCTACTTGCAGCAGGCCCCCGTTTCCGTGGGCGCACTCAGCAGACATCCCCGTGGTTTCTAACAAGCCCAAAGAGACACAGGTCACCCTGAGTTTCCTTCCCTGAATCAACTTCTCGAAGTAAGGTGTTCTGCATCAAGCGAACTGCCTCAACCAAGGAATGCCGTAGCTGCTCCTCTGGGCCTGTGGCTATTCAAAGCCTGCAGTGCCACAGGAGGAAGGGGACTTACATTGCCGTAAGAACGCAAGCCGACTCTCTCTGGGAGGCACGGTGACTTCAGGCAGGAGGTCCTAGGTGGAATGCGAAGCCGAGGGTTTCTCTGAGTTCAGCTCAGCCTCGGGTAATGCGTAAGACTTCGACGCCATGTGGGACGTGCCAGAACGGTGTCCGTGAACGTGTGCGAGTGCTGAGGTCCTTCCGCGGCTCCCAAGGAGAGTGCAGCGCTTTTCCCTACGCTCGGCATACACAGAGGGGCTCTAAAGGGCTACGGGCCTGGATGTTGCTTAGCAGACCCAGGTGGGCCTGGCGGTACTCAGTGTTCCTGCCGGGAACAGGGGGCCCGCGCCAGCCTCCTAGGTGTCCAGAATACCCTGCTGCCGTTGAAGGTGCCCAGAGCCGAGGCCGCCGCCTCCTGGAAACCGCTGCACGCCTCCGCTTCTGCACTACCCCTCGGGGTCTTACTTCCAGGCCTGTGTTCGTGCTGGGCGTGCCGTTAGCGACACGGCATGGTAAGATGCTGACTTTCTCCTCGGGCAGAGTGACTTCAGGTACGAGGTCCTCGAAGTATTCAAAGCACAGTGTTTTCCCATGGCAGCTGACACAAGGGCCATGACAAAGTCGGACTCACCCGAAATGCTGTCCTGAGGCTGTTCGAGGGCTCTGGAAATGTAGCGCTCCTCGAGGGACGGCCAGTGTGTAGCCCATCGCGCGGCACGCACAGAGGGCCTCCGGGGGTGGGGGAGTGGGGTCAACCAATGGGCCTCGAAGTTGCTCAGCCGCCCCACAGGGGTCTGGAGGTACTCGCTGAACTTGGAGGGCAAGTGATGCATACCCGAGAGGCCTAGGAGTCCTCCAAAGTGTACTACTTCCTTTAAAATAAAGCCTCTAAGCAACTGAGAACTCATGGAGACAGCTGCCTGCCTCCCTTTCTGCACGGCTACTAGGGGCCTACGCTGGAGGCAACTTGTCACGTTGAGGTTCCCTCTAGCTCTAGAGCTTGTCAGGCGGACCAGAGCCGCGGCCATGGAAGCACCTGGTTTAGACAGAGCAGACTCATAACGTTCCCCGAAGCACTCTGACAGGGCTAACAGGCCTGTCGAGAGCAGGGAATGTCAGGTAGCTTCAAGGCAGCATGAACGCAGCCTTCCAAACGGGAAAGCAAGGCTACTTGCAGCAGGCCCCCGTTTCCGTGGGCGCACTCAGCAGACATCCCCGTGGTTTCTAACAAGCCCAAAGAGACACAGGTCACCCTGAGTTTCCTTCCCTGAATCAACTTCTCGAAGTAGGGTGTTCTGCATCAAGCGAACTGCCTCAACCAAGGAACGCCGTAGCTGCTCCTCTGGGCCTGTGGCGATTCAAAGCCTGCAGTGCCACGGGAGGAAGGGGACTTACATGGCAGTAAGAACACAAGCCGACTCTCTCTGGGAGGCACGGTGACTTCAGGCAGGAGGTCCTAGGTGGAATGCGAAGCCGAGGGTTTCTCTGAGTTCAGCTCAGCCTCGGGTAATGCGTAAGACTTGGACGCCATGTGGGACGTGCCAGAACGGTGTCCGTGAACGTGTGCGAGTGCTGAGGACCTTAAGCTGCTCCCAAGGAGAGTGCAGCGCGTTTCCCTACGCTCGGCATACACAGAGGGGCTCTAAAGGGCTACGGGCCTGGATGTTGCTTAGCAGACCCAGGTGGGCCTGGCGGTACTCAGTGTTCCTGCCGGGAACAGGGGGCCCGCGCCAGCCTCCTAGGTGTCCAGAATACCTTGCTGCCGTTGAAGGTGCCCAGAGACGAGGCCGCCGCCTCCTGGAAACCGCTGCACGCCTCCGCTTCTGCACGGCCACTCGGGGTCTTACTTCCAGGCCTGTGTTCGTGCTGGGCGTGCCGTTAGCGACACGGCATGGTAACATGCTGGCTTTCTCCTCGGGCAGAGTGACTTCAGGTACGAGGTCCTCGAAGTATTCAAAGCACAGTGTTTTCCCATGGCAGCTCACACAAGGGCCATGACAAAGTCGGACTCACCCGAAATGCTGTCCTGAGGCTGTTCGAGGGCTCTGGAAATGTAGCGCTCCTCGAGGGACGGCCAGTGTGTAGCCCATCGCGCGGCACGCACAGAGGGCCTCCGGGGGTGGGGGAGTGGGGTCAACCAATGGGCCTCGAAGTTGCTCAGCCGCCCCACAGGGGTCTGGAGGTACTCGCTGAACTTGGAGGGAAAGTGATGCATACCCGAGAGGCCTAGGAGTCCTCCAAAGTGTACTACTTCCTTTAAAATAAAGCCTCTAAGCGACTGAGAACTCATGGAGACAGCTGCCTGCCTCCCTTTCTGCACGGCTACTAGGGGCCTACGCTGGAGGCAACTTGTCACGTTGAGGTTCCCTCTAGCTCTAGAGCTTGTCAGGCGGACCAGAGCCGCGGCCATGGAAGCACCTGGTTTAGAGCAGACTCATAACGTTCCCCGAAGCACTCTGACAGGGCTAACAGGCCTGTCGAGAGCAGGGAATGTCAGGTAGCTTCAAGGCAGCATGAACGCAGCCTTCCAAACGGGAAAGCAAGGCTACTTGCAGCAGGCCCCCGTTTCCGTGGGCGCACTCAGCAGACATCCCCGTGGTTTCTAACAAGCCCAAAGAGACACAGGTCACCCTGAGTTTCCTTCCCTGAATCAACTTCTCGAAGTAAGGTGTTCTGCATCAAGCGAACTGCCTCAACCAAGGAATGCCGTAGCTGCTCCTCTGGGCCTGTGGCTATTCAAAGCCTGCAGTGCCACAGGAGGAAGGGGACTTACATTGCCGTAAGAACGCAAGCCGACTCTCTCTGGGAGGCACGGTGACTTCAGGCAGGAGGTCCTAGGTGGAATGCGAAGCCGAGGGTTTCTCTGAGTTCAGCTCAGCCTCGGGTAATGCGTAAGACTTCGACGCCATGTGGGACGTGCCAGAACGGTGTCCGTGAACGTGTGCGAGTGCTGAGGTCCTTCCGCGGCTCCCAAGGAGAGTGCAGCGCTTTTCCCTACGCTCGGCATACACAGAGGGGCTCTAAAGGGCTACGGGCCTGGATGTTGCTTAGCAGACCCAGGTGGGCCTGGCGGTACTCAGTGTTCCTGCCGGGAACAGGGGGCCCGCGCCAGCCTCCTAGGTGTCCAGAATACCCTGCTGCCGTTGAAGGTGCCCAGAGCCGAGGCCGCCGCCTCCTGGAAACCGCTGCACGCCTCCGCTTCTGCACTACCCCTCGGGGTCTTACTTCCAGGCCTGTGTTCGTGCTGGGCGTGCCGTTAGCGACACGGCATGGTAAGATACTGACTTTCTCCTCGGGCAGAGTGACTTCAGGTACGAGGTCCTCGAAGTATTCAAAGCACAGTGTTTTCCCATGGCAGCTGACACAAGGGCCATGACAAAGTCGGACTCACCCGAAATGCTGTCCTGAGGCTGTTCGAGGGCTCTGGAAATGTAGCGCTCCTCGAGGGACGGCCAGTGTGTAGCCCATCGCGCGGCACGCACAGAGGGCCTCCGGGGGTGGGGGAGTGGGGTCAACCAATGGGCCTCGAAGTTGCTCAGCCGCCCCACAGGGGTCTGGAGGTACTCGCTGAACTTGGAGGGCAAGTGATGCATACCCGAGAGGCCTAGGAGTCCTCCAAAGTGTACTACTTCCTTTAAAATAAAGCCTCTAAGCGACTGAGAACTCATGGAGACAGCTGCCTGCCTCCCTTTCTGCACGGCTACTAGGGGCCTACGCTGGAGGCAACTTGTCACGTTGAGGTTCCCTCTAGCTCTAGAGCTTGTCAGGCGGACCAGAGCCGCGGCCATGGAAGCACCTGGTTTAGACAGAGCAGACTCATAACGTTCCCCGAAGCACTCTGACAGGGCTAACAGGCCTGTCGAGAGCAGGGAATGTCAGGTAGCTTCAAGGCAGCATGAACGCAGCCTTCCAAACGGGAAAGCAAGGCTACTTGCAGCAGGCCCCCGTTTCCGTGGGCGCACTCAGCAGACATCCCCGTGGTTTCTAACAAGCTCAAAGAGACACAGGTCACCCTGAGTTTCCTTCCCTGAATCAACTTCTCGAAGTAAGGTGTTCTGCATCAAGCGAACTGCCTCAACCAAGGAATGCCGTAGCTGCTCCTCTGGGCCTGTGGCTATTCAAAGCCTGCAGTGCCACAGGAGGAAGGGGACTTACATTGCCGTAAGAACGCAAGCCGACTCTCTCTGGGAGGCACGGTGACTTCAGGCAGGAGGTCCTAGGTGGAATGCGAAGCCGAGGGTTTCTCTGAGTTCAGCTCAGCCTCGGGTAATGCGTAAGACTTCGACGCCATGTGGGACGTGCCAGAACGGTGTCCGTGAACGTGTGCGAGTGCTGAGGTCCTTCCGCGGCTCCCAAGGAGAGTGCAGCGCTTTTCCCTACGCTCGGCATACACAGAGGGGCTCTAAAGGGCTACGGGCCTGGATGTTGCTTAGCAGACCCAGGTGGGCCTGGCGGTACTCAGTGTTCCTGCCGGGAACAGGGGGCCCGCGCCAGCCTCCTAGGTGTCCAGAATACCCTGCTGCCGTTGAAGGTGCCCAGAGCCGAGGCCGCCGCCTCCTGGAAACCGCTGCACGCCTCCGCTTCTGCACTACCCCTCGGGGTCTTACTTCCAGGCCTGTGTTCGTGCTGGGCGTGCCGTTAGCGACACGGCATGGTAACATGCTGGCTTTCTCCTCGGGCAGAGTGACTTCAGGTACGAGGTCCTCGAAGTATTCAAAGCACAGTGTTTTCCCATGGCAGCTCACACAAGGGCCATGACAAAGTCGGACTCACCCGAAATGCTGTCCTGAGGCTGTTCGAGGGCTCTGGAAATGTAGCGCTCCTCGAGGGACGGCCAGTGTGTAGCCCATCGCGCGGCACGCACAGAGGGCCTCCGGGGGTGGGGGAGTGGGGTCAACCAATGGGCCTCGAAGTTGCTCAGCCGCCCCACAGGGGTCTGGAGGTACTCGCTGAACTTGGAGGGAAAGTGATGCATACCCGAGAGGCCTAGGAGTCCTCCAAAGTGTACTACTTCCTTTAAAATAAAGCCTCTAAGCGACTGAGAACTCATGGAGACAGCTGCCTGCCTCCCTTTCTGCACGGCTACTAGGGGCCTACGCTGGAGGCAACTTGTCACGTTGAGGTTCCCTCTAGCTCTAGAGCTTGTCAGGCGGACCAGAGCCGCGGCCATGGAAGCACCTGGTTTAGACAGAGCAGACTCATAACGTTCCCCGAAGCACTCTGACAGGGCTAACAGGCCTGTCGAGAGCAGGGAATGTCAGGTAGCTTCAAGGCAGCATGAACGCAGCCTTCCAAACGGGAAAGCAAGGCTACTTGCAGCAGGCCCCCGTTTCCGTGGGCGCACTCAGCAGACATCCCCGTGGTTTCTAACAAGCCCAAAGAGACACAGGTCACCCTGAGTTTCCTTCCCTGAATCAACTTCTCGAAGTAGGGTGTTCTGCATCAAGCGAACTGCCTCAACCAAGGAACGCCGTAGCTGCTCCTCTGGGCCTGTGGCGATTCAAAGCCTGCAGTGCCACGGGAGGAAGGGGACTTACATGGCAGTAAGAACACAAGCCGACTCTCTCTGGGAGGCACGGTGACTTCAGGCAGGAGGTCCTAGGTGGAATGCGAAGCCGAGGGTTTCTCTGAGTTCAGCTCAGCCTCGGGTAATGCGTAAGACTTGGACGCCATGTGGGACGTGCCAGAACGGTGTCCGTGAACGTGTGCGAGTGTTGAGGACCTTAAGCTGCTCCCAAGGAGAGTGCAGCGCGTTTCCCTACGCTCGGCATACACAGAGGGGCTCTAAAGGGCTACGGGCCTGGATGTTGCTTAGCAGACCCAGGTGGGCCTGGCGGTACTCAGTGTTCCTGCCGGGAACAGGGGGCCCGCGCCAGCCTCCTAGGTGTCCAGAATACCCTGCTGCCGTTGAAGGTGCCCAGAGCCGAGGCCGCCGCCTCCTGGAAACCGCTGCACGCCTCCGCTTCTGCACGGCCACTCGGGGTCTTACTTCCAGGACTGTGTTCGTGCTGGGCGTGCCGTTAGCGACACGGCATGGTAACATGCTGGCTTTCTCCTCGGGCAGAGTGACTTCAGGTACGAGGTCCTCGAAGTATTCAAAGCACAGTGTTTTCCCATGGCAGCTGACACAAGGGCCATGACAAAGTCGGACTCACCCGAAATGCTGTCCTGAGGCTGTTCGAGGGCTCTGGAAATGTAGCGCTCCTCGAGGGACGGCCAGTGTGTAGCCCATCGCGCGGCACGCACAGAGGGCCTCCGGGGGTGGGGGAGTGGGGTCAACCAATGGGCCTCGAAGTTGCTCAGCCGCCCCACAGGGGTCTGGAGGTACTCGCTGAACTTGGAGGGCAAGTGATGCATACCCGAGAGGCCTAGGAGTCCTCCAAAGTGTACTACTTCCTTTAAAATAAAGCCTCTAAGCAACTGAGAACTCATGGAGACAGCTGCCTGCCTCCCTTTCTGCACGGCTACTAGGGGCCTACGCTGGAGGCAACTTGTCACGTTGAGGTTCCCTCTAGCTCTAGAGCTTGTCAGGCGGACCAGAGCCGCGGCCATGGAAGCACCTGGTTTAGACAGAGCAGACTCATAACGTTCCCCGAAGCACTCTGACAGGGCTAACAGGCCTGTCGAGAGCAGGGAATGTCAGGTAGCTTCAAGGCAGCATGAACGCAGCCTTCCAAACGGGAAAGCAAGGCTACTTGCAGCAGGCCCCCGTTTCCGTGGGCGCACTCAGCAGACATCCCCGTGGTTTCTAACAAGCCCAAAGAGACACAGGTCACCCTGAGTTTCCTTCCCTGAATCAACTTCTCGAAGTAGGGTGTTCTGCATCAAGCGAACTGCCTCAACCAAGGAACGCCGTAGCTGCTCCTCTGGGCCTGTGGCGATTCAAAGCCTGCAGTGCCACGGGAGGAAGGGGACTTACATGGCAGTAAGAACACAAGCCGACTCTCTCTGGGAGGCACGGTGACTTCAGGCAGGAGGTCCTAGGTGGAATGCGAAGCCGAGGGTTTCTCTGAGTTCAGCTCAGCCTCGGGTAATGCGTAAGACTTCGACGCCATGTGGGACGTGCCAGAACGGTGTCCGTGAACGTGTGCGAGTGCTGAGGTCCTTCCGCGGCTCCCAAGGAGAGTGCAGCGCTTTTCCCTACGCTCGGCATACACAGAGGGGCTCTAAAGGGCTACGGGCCTGGATGTTGCTTAGCAGACCCAGGTGGGCCTGGCGGTACTCAGTGTTCCTGCCGGGAACAGGGGGCCCGCGCCAGCCTCCTAGGTGTCCAGAATACCCTGCTGCCGTTGAAGGTGCCCAGAGCCGAGGCCGCCGCCTCCTGGAAACCGCTGCACGCCTCCGCTTCTGCACTACCCCTCGGGGTCTTACTTCCAGGCCTGTGTTCATGCTGGGCGTGCCGTTAGCGACACGGCATGGTAACATGCTGGCTTTCTCCTCGGGCAGAGTGACTTCAGGTACGAGGTCCTCGAAGTATTCAAAGCACAGTGTTTTCCCATGGCAGCTCACACAAGGGCCATGACAAAGTCGGACTCACCCGAAATGCTGTCCTGAGGCTGTTCGAGGGCTCTGGAAATGTAGCGCTCCTCGAGGGACGGCCAGTGTGTAGCCCATCGCGCGGCACGCACAGAGGGCCTCCGGGGGTGGGGGAGTGGGGTCAACCAATGGGCCTCGAAGTTGCTCAGCCGCCCCACAGGGGTCTGGAGGTACTCGCTGAACTTGGAGGGAAAGTGATGCATACCCGAGAGGCCTAGGAGTCCTCCAAAGTGTACTACTTCCTTTAAAATAAAGCCTCTAAGCGACTGAGAACTCATGGAGACAGCTGCCTGCCTCCCTTTCTGCACGGCTACTAGGGGCCTACGCTGGAGGCAACTTGTCACGTTGAGGTTCCCTCTAGCTCTAGAGCTTGTCAGGCGGACCAGAGCCGCGGCCATGGAAGCACCTGGTTTAGACAGAGCAGACTCATAACGTTCCCCGAAGCACTCTGACAGGGCTAACAGGCCTGTCGAGAGCAGGGAATGTCAGGTAGCTTCAAGGCAGCATGAACGCAGCCTTCCAAACGGGAAAGCAAGGCTACTTGCAGCAGGCCCCCGTTTCCGTGGGCGCACTCAGCAGACATCCCCGTGGTTTCTAACAAGCCCAAAGAGACACAGGTCACCCTGAGTTTCCTTCCCTGAATCAACTTCTCGAAGTAGGGTGTTCTGCATCAAGCGAACTGCCTCAACCAAGGAACGCCGTAGCTGCTCCTCTGGGCCTGTGGCGATTCAAAGCCTGCAGTGCCACGGGAGGAAGGGGACTTACATGGCAGTAAGAACACAAGCCGACTCTCTCTGGGAGGCACGGTGACTTCAGGCAGGAGGTCCTAGGTGGAATGCGAAGCCGAGGGTTTCTCTGAGTTCAGCTCAGCCTCGGGTAATGCGTAAGACTTGGACGCCATGTGGGACGTGCCAGAACGGTGTCCGTGAACGTGTGCGAGTGTTGAGGACCTTAAGCTGCTCCCAAGGAGAGTGCAGCGCGTTTCCCTACGCTCGGCATACACAGAGGGGCTCTAAAGGGCTACGGGCCTGGATGTTGCTTAGCAGACCCAGGTGGGCCTGGCGGTACTCAGTGTTCCTGCCGGGAACAGGGGGCCCGCGCCAGCCTCCTAGGTGTCCAGAATACCCTGCTGCCGTTGAAGGTGCCCAGAGCCGAGGCCGCCGCCTCCTGGAAACCGCTGCACGCCTCCGCTTCTGCACGGCCACTCGGGGTCTTACTTCCAGGACTGTGTTCGTGCTGGGCGTGCCGTTAGCGACACGGCATGGTAACATGCTGGCTTTCTCCTCGGGCAGAGTGACTTCAGGTACGAGGTCCTCGAAGTATTCAAAGCACAGTGTTTTCCCATGGCAGCTGACACAAGGGCCATGACAAAGTCGGACTCACCCGAAATGCTGTCCTGAGGCTGTTCGAGGGCTCTGGAAATGTAGCGCTCCTCGAGGGACGGCCAGTGTGTAGCCCATCGCGCGGCACGCACAGAGGGCCTCCGGGGGTGGGGGAGTGGGGTCAACCAATGGGCCTCGAAGTTGCTCAGCCGCCCCACAGGGGTCTGGAGGTACTCGCTGAACTTGGAGGGCAAGTGATGCATACCCGAGAGGCCTAGGAGTCCTCCAAAGTGTACTACTTCCTTTAAAATAAAGCCTCTAAGCAACTGAGAACTCATGGAGACAGCTGCCTGCCTCCCTTTCTGCACGGCTACTAGGGGCCTACGCTGGAGGCAACTTGTCACGTTGAGGTTCCCTCTAGCTCTAGAGCTTGTCAGGCGGACCAGAGCCGCGGCCATGGAAGCACCTGGTTTAGACAGAGCAGACTCATAACGTTCCCCGAAGCACTCTGACAGGGCTAACAGGCCTGTCGAGAGCAGGGAATGTCAGGTAGCTTCAAGGCAGCATGAACGCAGCCTTCCAAACGGGAAAGCAAGGCTACTTGCAGCAGGCCCCCGTTTCCGTGGGCGCACTCAGCAGACATCCCCGTGGTTTCTAACAAGCCCAAAGAGACACAGGTCACCCTGAGTTTCCTTCCCTGAATCAACTTCTCGAAGTAGGGTGTTCTGCATCAAGCGAACTGCCTCAACCAAGGAACGCCGTAGCTGCTCCTCTGGGCCTGTGGCGATTCAAAGCCTGCAGTGCCACGGGAGGAAGGGGACTTACATGGCAGTAAGAACACAAGCCGACTCTCTCTGGGAGGCACGGTGACTTCAGGCAGGAGGTCCTAGGTGGAATGCGAAGCCGAGGGTTTCTCTGAGTTCAGCTCAGCCTCGGGTAATGCGTAAGACTTCGACGCCATGTGGGACGTGCCAGAACGGTGTCCGTGAACGTGTGCGAGTGCTGAGGTCCTTCCGCGGCTCCCAAGGAGAGTGCAGCGCTTTTCCCTACGCTCGGCATACACAGAGGGGCTCTAAAGGGCTACGGGCCTGGATGTTGCTTAGCAGACCCAGGTGGGCCTGGCGGTACTCAGTGTTCCTGCCGGGAACAGGGGGCCCGCGCCAGCCTCCTAGGTGTCCAGAATACCCTGCTGCCGTTGAAGGTGCCCAGAGCCGAGGCCGCCGCCTCCTGGAAACCGCTGCACGCCTCCGCTTCTGCACTACCCCTCGGGGTCTTACTTCCAGGCCTGTGTTCGTGCTGGGCGTGCCGTTAGCGACACGGCATGGTAACATGCTGGCTTTCTCCTCGGGCAGAGTGACTTCAGGTACGAGGTCCTCGAAGTATTCAAAGCACAGTGTTTTCCCATGGCAGCTCACACAAGGGCCATGACAAAGTCGGACTCACCCGAAATGCTGTCCTGAGGCTGTTCGAGGGCTCTGGAAATGTAGCGCTCCTCGAGGGACGGCCAGTGTGTAGCCCATCGCGCGGCACGCACAGAGGGCCTCCGGGGGTGGGGGAGTGGGGTCAACCAATGGGCCTCGAAGTTGCTCAGCCGCCCCACAGGGGTCTGGAGGTACTCGCTGAACTTGGAGGGCAAGTGATGCATACCCGAGAGGCCTAGGAGTCCTCCAAAGTGTACTACTTCCTTTAAAATAAAGCCTCTAAGCGACTGAGAACTCATGGAGACAGCTGCCTGCCTCCCTTTCTGCACGGCTACTAGGGGCCTACGCTGGAGGCAACTTGTCACGTTGAGGTTCCCTCTAGCTCTAGAGCTTGTCAGGCGGACCAGAGCCGCGGCCATGGAAGCACCTGGTTTAGACAGAGCAGACTCATAACGTTCCCCGAAGCACTCTGACAGGGCTAACAGGCCTGTCGAGAGCAGGGAATGTCAGGTAGCTTCAAGGCAGCATGAACGCAGCCTTCCAAACGGGAAAGCAAGGCTACTTGCAGCAGGCCCCCGTTTCCGTGGGCGCACTCAGCAGACATCCCCGTGGTTTCTAACAAGCCCAAAGAGACACAGGTCACCCTGAGTTTCCTTCCCTGAATCAACTTCTCGAAGTAAGGTGTTCTGCATCAAGCGAACTGCCTCAACCAAGGAACGCCGTAGCTGCTCCTCTGGGCCTGTGGCGATTCAAAGCCTGCAGTGCCACGGGAGGAAGGGGACTTACATGGCAGTAAGAACACAAGCCGACTCTCTCTGGGAGGCACGGTGACTTCAGGCAGGAGGTCCTAGGTGGAATGCGAAGCCGAGGGTTTCTCTGAGTTCAGCTCAGCCTCGGGTAATGCGTAAGACTTGGACGCCATGTGGGACGTGCCAGAACGGTGTCCGTGAACGTGTGCGAGTGTTGAGGACCTTAAGCTGCTCCCAAGGAGAGTGCAGCGCGTTTCCCTACGCTCGGCATACACAGAGGGGCTCTAAAGGGCTACGGGCCTGGATGTTGCTTAGCAGACCCAGGTGGGCCTGGCGGTACTCAGTGTTCCTGCCGGGAACAGGGGGCCCGCGCCAGCCTCCTAGGTGTCCAGAATACCCTGCTGCCGTTGAAGGTGCCCAGAGCCGAGGCCGCCGCCTCCTGGAAACCGCTGCACGCCTCCGCTTCTGCACGGCCACTCGGGGTCTTACTTCCAGGACTGTGTTCGTGCTGGGCGTGCCGTTAGCGACACGGCATGGTAACATGCTGGCTTTCTCCTCGGGCAGAGTGACTTCAGGTACGAGGTCCTCGAAGTATTCAAAGCACAGTGTTTTCCCATGGCAGCTGACACAAGGGCCATGACAAAGTCGGACTCACCCGAAATGCTGTCCTGAGGCTGTTCGAGGGCTCTGGAAATGTAGCGCTCCTCGAGGGACGGCCAGTGTGTAGCCCATCGCGCGGCACGCACAGAGGGCCTCCGGGGGTGGGGGAGTGGGGTCAACCAATGGGCCTCGAAGTTGCTCAGCCGCCCCACAGGGGTCTGGAGGTACTCGCTGAACTTGGAGGGAAAGTGATGCATACCCGAGAGGCCTAGGAGTCCTCCAAAGTGTACTACTTCCTTTAAAATAAAGCCTCTAAGCGACTGAGAACTCATGGAGACAGCTGCCTGCCTCCCTTTCTGCACGGCTACTAGGGGCCTACGCTGGAGGCAACTTGTCACGTTGAGGTTCCCTCTAGCTCTAGAGCTTGTCAGGCGGACCAGAGCCGCGGCCATGGAAGCACCTGGTTTAGACAGAGCAGACTCATAACGTTCCCCGAAGCACTCTGACAGGGCTAACAGGCCTGTCGAGAGCAGGGAATGTCAGGTAGCTTCAAGGCAGCATGAACGCAGCCTTCCAAACGGGAAAGCAAGGCTACTTGCAGCAGGCCCCCGTTTCCGTGGGCGCACTCAGCAGACATCCCCGTGGTTTCTAACAAGCCCAAAGAGACACAGGTCACCCTGAGTTTCCTTCCCTGAATCAACTTCTCGAAGTAGGGTGTTCTGCATCAAGCGAACTGCCTCAACCAAGGAACGCCGTAGCTGCTCCTCTGGGCCTGTGGCGATTCAAAGCCTGCAGTGCCACGGGAGGAAGGGGACTTACATGGCAGTAAGAACACAAGCCGACTCTCTCTGGGAGGCACGGTGACTTCAGGCAGGAGGTCCTAGGTGGAATGCGAAGCCGAGGGTTTCTCTGAGTTCAGCTCAGCCTCGGGTAATGCGTAAGACTTGGACGCCATGTGGGACGTGCCAGAACGGTGTCCGTGAACGTGTGCGAGTGTTGAGGACCTTAAGCTGCTCCCAAGGAGAGTGCAGCGCGTTTCCCTACGCTCGGCATACACAGAGGGGCTCTAAAGGGCTACGGGCCTGGATGTTGCTTAGCAGACCCAGGTGGGCCTGGCGGTACTCAGTGTTCCTGCCGGGAACAGGGGGCCCGCGCCAGCCTCCTAGGTGTCCAGAATACCCTGCTGCCGTTGAAGGTGCCCAGAGCCGAGGCCGCCGCCTCCTGGAAACCGCTGCACGCCTCCGCTTCTGCACGGCCACTCGGGGTCTTACTTCCAGGACTGTGTTCGTGCTGGGCGTGCCGTTAGCGACACGGCATGGTAACATGCTGGCTTTCTCCTCGGGCAGAGTGACTTCAGGTACGAGGTCCTCGAAGTATTCAAAGCACAGTGTTTTCCCATGGCAGCTCACACAAGGGCCATGACAAAGTCGGACTCACCCGAAATGCTGTCCTGAGGCTGTTCGAGGGCTCTGGAAATGTAGCGCTCCTCGAGGGACGGCCAGTGTGTAGCCCATCGCGCGGCACGCACAGAGGGCCTCCGGGGGTGGGGGAGTGGGGTCAACCAATGGGCCTCGAAGTTGCTCAGCCGCCCCACAGGGGTCTGGAGGTACTCGCTGAACTTGGAGGGCAAGTGATGCATACCCGAGAGGCCTAGGAGTCCTCCAAAGTGTACTACTTCCTTTAAAATAAAGCCTCTAAGCGACTGAGAACTCATGGAGACAGCTGCCTGCCTCCCTTTCTGCACGGCTACTAGGGGCCTACGCTGGAGGCAACTTGTCACGTTGAGGTTCCCTCTAGCTCTAGAGCTTGTCAGGCGGACCAGAGCCGCGGCCATGGAAGCACCTGGTTTAGACAGAGCAGACTCATAACGTTCCCCGAAGCACTCTGACAGGGCTAACAGGCCTGTCGAGAGCAGGGAATGTCAGGTAGCTTCAAGGCAGCATGAACGCAGCCTTCCAAACGGGAAAGCAAGGCTACTTGCAGCAGGCCCCCGTTTCCGTGGGCGCACTCAGCAGACATCCCCGTGGTTTCTAACAAGCCCAAAGAGACACAGGTCACCCTGAGTTTCCTTCCCTGAATCAACTTCTCGAAGTAAGGTGTTCTGCATCAAGCGAACTGCCTCAACCAAGGAATGCCGTAGCTGCTCCTCTGGGCCTGTGGCGATTCAAAGCCTGCAGTGCCACGGGAGGAAGGGGACTTACATGGCCGTAAGAACGCAAGCCGACTCTCTCTGGGAGGCACGGTGACTTCAGGCAGGAGGTCCTAGGTGGAATGCGAAGCCGAGGGTTTCTCTGAGTTCAGCTCAGCCTCGGGTAATGCGTAAGGCTTGGACGCCATGTGGGACGTGCCAGAACGGTGTCCGTGAACGTGTGCGAGTGTTGAGGACCTTAAGCTGCTCCCAAGGAGAGTGCAGCGCGTTTCCCTACGCTCGGCATACACAGAGGGGCTCTAAAGGGCTACGGGCCTGGATGTTGCTTAGCAGACCCAGGTGGGCCTGGCGGTACTCAGTGTTCCTGCCGGGAACAGGGGGCCCGCGCCAGCCTCCTAGGTGTCCAGAATACCCTGCTGCCGTTGAAGGTGCCCAGAGCCGAGGCCGCCGCCTCCTGGAAACCGCTGCACGCCTCCGCTTCTGCACGGCCACTCGGGGTCTTACTTCCAGGACTGTGTTCGTGCTGGGCGTGCCGTTAGCGACACGGCATGGTAACATGCTGGCTTTCTCCTCGGGCAGAGTGACTTCAGGTACGAGGTCCTCGAAGTATTCAAAGCACAGTGTTTTCCCATGGCAGCTGACACAAGGGCCATGACAAAGTCGGACTCACCCGAAATGCTGTCCTGAGGCTGTTCGAGGGCTCTGGAAATGTAGCGCTCCTCGAGGGACGGCCAGTGTGTAGCCCATCGCGCGGCACGCACAGAGGGCCTCCGGGGGTGGGGGAGTGGGGTCAACCAATGGGCCTCGAAGTTGCTCAGCCGCCCCACAGGGGTCTGGAGGTACTCGCTGAACTTGGAGGGCAAGTGATGCATACCCGAGAGGCCTAGGAGTCCTCCAAAGTGTACTACTTCCTTTAAAATAAAGCCTCTAAGCAACTGAGAACTCATGGAGACAGCTGCCTGCCTCCCTTTCTGCACGGCTACTAGGGGCCTACGCTGGAGGCAACTTGTCACGTTGAGGTTCCCTCTAGCTCTAGAGCTTGTCAGGCGGACCAGAGCCGCGGCCATGGAAGCACCTGGTTTAGACAGAGCAGACTCATAACGTTCCCCGAAGCACTCTGACAGGGCTAACAGGCCTGTCGAGAGCAGGGAATGTCAGGTAGCTTCAAGGCAGCATGAACGCAGCCTTCCAAACGGGAAAGCAAGGCTACTTGCAGCAGGCCCCCGTTTCCGTGGGCGCACTCAGCAGACATCCCCGTGGTTTCTAACAAGCCCAAAGAGACACAGGTCACCCTGAGTTTCCTTCCCTGAATCAACTTCTCGAAGTAGGGTGTTCTGCATCAAGCGAACTGCCTCAACCAAGGAACGCCGTAGCTGCTCCTCTGGGCCTGTGGCGATTCAAAGCCTGCAGTGCCACGGGAGGAAGGGGACTTACATGGCAGTAAGAACACAAGCCGACTCTCTCTGGGAGGCACGGTGACTTCAGGCAGGAGGTCCTAGGTGGAATGCGAAGCCGAGGGTTTCTCTGAGTTCAGCTCAGCCTCGGGTAATGCGTAAGGCTTGGACGCCATGTGGGACGTGCCAGAACGGTGTCCGTGAACGTGTGCGAGTGTTGAGGACCTTAAGCTGCTCCCAAGGAGAGTGCAGCGCGTTTCCCTACGCTCGGCATACACAGAGGGGCTCTAAAGGGCTACGGGCCTGGATGTTGCTTAGCAGACCCAGGTGGGCCTGGCGGTACTCAGTGTTCCTGCCGGGAACAGGGGGCCCGCGCCAGCCTCCTAGGTGTCCAGAATACCCTGCTGCCGTTGAAGGTGCCCAGAGCCGAGGCCGCCGCCTCCTGGAAACCGCTGCACGCCTCCGCTTCTGCACGGCCACTCGGGGTCTTACTTCCAGGCCTGTGTTCGTGCTGGGCGTGCCGTTAGCGACACGGCATGGTAACATGCTGGCTTTCTCCTCGGGCAGAGTGACTTCAGGTACGAGGTCCTCGAAGTATTCAAAGCACAGTGTTTTCCCATGGCAGCTGACACAAGGGCCATGACAAAGTCGGACTCACCCGAAATGCTGTCCTGAGGCTGTTCGAGGGCTCTGGAAATGTAGCGCTCCTCGAGGGACGGCCAGTGTGTAGCCCATCGCGCGGCACGCACAGAGGGCCTCCGGGGGTGGGGGAGTGGGGTCAACCAATGGGCCTCGAAGTTGCTCAGCCGCCCCACAGGGGTCTGGAGGTACTCGCTGAACTTGGAGGGAAAGTGATGCATACCCGAGAGGCCTAGGAGTCCTCCAAAGTGTACTACTTCCTTTAAAATAAAGCCTCTAAGCGACTGAGAACTCATGGAGACAGCTGCCTGCCTCCCTTTCTGCACGGCTACTAGGGGCCTACGCTGGAGGCAACTTGTCACGTTGAGGTTCCCTCTAGCTCTAGAGCTTGTCAGGCGGACCAGAGCCGCGGCCATGGAAGCACCTGGTTTAGACAGAGCAGACTCATAACGTTCCCCGAAGCACTCTGACAGGGCTAACAGGCCTGTCGAGAGCAGGGAATGTCAGGTAGCTTCAAGGCAGCATGAACGCAGCCTTCCAAACGGGAAAGCAAGGCTACTTGCAGCAGGCCCCCGTTTCCGTGGGCGCACTCAGCAGACATCCCCGTGGTTTCTAACAAGCCCAAAGAGACACAGGTCACCCTGAGTTTCCTTCCCTGAATCAACTTCTCGAAGTAAGGTGTTCTGCATCAAGCGAACTGCCTCAACCAAGGAATGCCGTAGCTGCTCCTCTGGGCCTGTGGCTATTCAAAGCCTGCAGTGCCACAGGAGGAAGGGGACTTACATGGCAGTAAGAACACAAGCCGACTCTCTCTGGGAGGCACGGTGACTTCAGGCAGGAGGTCCTAGGTGGAATGCGAAGCCGAGGGTTTCTCTGAGTTCAGCTCAGCCTCGGGTAATGCGTAAGACTTGGACGCCATGTGGGACGTGCCAGAACGGTGTCCGTGAACGTGTGCGAGTGTTGAGGACCTTAAGCTGCTCCCAAGGAGAGTGCAGCGCGTTTCCCTACGCTCGGCATACACAGAGGGGCTCTAAAGGGCTACGGGCCTGGATGTTGCTTAGCAGACCCAGGTGGGCCTGGCGGTACTCAGTGTTCCTGCCGGGAACAGGGGGCCCGCGCCAGCCTCCTAGGTGTCCAGAGTACCCTGCTGCCGTTGAAGGTGCCCAGAGCCGAGGCCGCCGCCTCCTGGAAACCGCTGCACGCCTCCGCTTCTGCACGGCCACTCGGGGTCTTACTTCCAGGACTGTGTTCGTGCTGGGCGTGCCGTTAGCGACACGGCATGGTAACATGCTGGCTTTCTCCTCGGGCAGAGTGACTTCAGGTACGAGGTCCTCGAAGTATTCAAAGCACAGTGTTTTCCCATGGCAGCTGACACAAGGGCCATGACAAAGTCGGACTCACCCGAAATGCTGTCCTGAGGCTGTTCGAGGGCTCTGGAAATGTAGCGCTCCTCGAGGGACGGCCAGTGTGTAGCCCATCGCGCGGCACGCACAGAGGGCCTCCGGGGGTGGGGGAGTGGGGTCAACCAATGGGCCTCGAAGTTGCTCAGCCGCCCCACAGGGGTCTGGAGGTACTCGCTGAACTTGGAGGGCAAGTGATGCATACCCGAGAGGCCTAGGAGTCCTCCAAAGTGTACTACTTCCTTTAAAATAAAGCCTCTAAGCAACTGAGAACTCATGGAGACAGCTGCCTGCCTCCCTTTCTGCACGGCTACTAGGGGCCTACGCTGGAGGCAACTTGTCACGTTGAGGTTCCCTCTAGCTCTAGAGCTTGTCAGGCGGACCAGAGCCGCGGCCATGGAAGCACCTGGTTTAGACAGAGCAGACTCATAACGTTCCCCGAAGCACTCTGACAGGGCTAACAGGCCTGTCGAGAGCAGGGAATGTCAGGTAGCTTCAAGGCAGCATGAACGCAGCCTTCCAAACGGGAAAGCAAGGCTACTTGCAGCAGGCCCCCGTTTCCGTGGGCGCACTCAGCAGACATCCCCGTGGTTTCTAACAAGCCCAAAGAGACACAGGTCACCCTGAGTTTCCTTCCCTGAATCAACTTCTCGAAGTAGGGTGTTCTGCATCAAGCGAACTGCCTCAACCAAGGAACGCTGTAGCTGCTCCTCTGGGCCTGTGGCGATTCAAAGCCTGCAGTGCCACGGGAGGAAGGGGACTTACATGGCAGTAAGAACACAAGCCGACTCTCTCTGGGAGGCACGGTGACTTCAGGCAGGAGGTCCTAGGTGGAATGCGAAGCCGAGGGTTTCTCTGAGTTCAGCTCAGCCTCGGGTAATGCGTAAGACTTCGACGCCATGTGGGACGTGCCAGAACGGTGTCCGTGAACGTGTGCGAGTGTTGAGGACCTTAAGCTGCTCCCAAGGAGAGTGCAGCGCGTTTCCCTACGCTCGGCATACACAGAGGGGCTCTAAAGGGCTACGGGCCTGGATGTTGCTTAGCAGACCCAGGTGGGCCTGGCGGTACTCAGTGTTCCTGCCGGGAACAGGGGGCCCGCGCCAGCCTCCTAGGTGTCCAGAATACCCTGCTGCCGTTGAAGGTGCCCAGAGCCGAGGCCGCCGCCTCCTGGAAACCGCTGCACGCCTCCGCTTCTGCACGGCCACTCGGGGTCTTACTTCCAGGACTGTGTTCGTGCTGGGCGTGCCGTTAGCGACACGGCATGGTAACATGCTGGCTTTCTCCTCGGGCAGAGTGACTTCAGGTACGAGGTCCTCGAAGTATTCAAAGCACAGTGTTTTCCCATGGCAGCTGACACAAGGGCCATGACAAAGTCGGACTCACCCGAAATGCTGTCCTGAGGCTGTTCGAGGGCTCTGGAAATGTAGCGCTCCTCGAGGGACGGCCAGTGTGTAGCCCATCGCGCGGCACGCACAGAGGGCCTCCGGGGGTGGGGGAGTGGGGTCAACCAATGGGCCTCGAAGTTGCTCAGCCGCCCCACAGGGGTCTGGAGGTACTCGCTGAACTTGGAGGGCAAGTGATGCATACCCGAGAGGCCTAGGAGTCCTCCAAAGTGTACTACTTCCTTTAAAATAAAGCCTCTAAGCGACTGAGAACTCATGGAGACAGCTGCCTGCCTCCCTTTCTGCACGGCTACTAGGGGCCTACGCTGGAGGCAACTTGTCACGTTGAGGTTCCCTCTAGCTCTAGAGCTTGTCAGGCGGACCAGAGCCGCGGCCATGGAAGCACCTGGTTTAGACAGAGCAGACTCATAACGTTCCCCGAAGCACTCTGACAGGGCTAACAGGCCTGTCGAGAGCAGGGAATGTCAGGTAGCTTCAAGGCAGCATGAACGCAGCCTTCCAAACGGGAAAGCAAGGCTACTTGCAGCAGGCCCCCGTTTCCGTGGGCGCACTCAGCAGACATCCCCGTGGTTTCTAACAAGCCCAAAGAGACACAGGTCACCCTGAGTTTCCTTCCCTGAATCAACTTCTCGAAGTAAGGTGTTCTGCATCAAGCGAACTGCCTCAACCAAGGAATGCCGTAGCTGCTCCTCTGGGCCTGTGGCTATTCAAAGCCTGCAGTGCCACAGGAGGAAGGGGACTTACATGGCAGTAAGAACACAAGCCGACTCTCTCTGGGAGGCACGGTGACTTCAGGCAGGAGGTCCTAGGTGGAATGCGAAGCCGAGGGTTTCTCTGAGTTCAGCTCAGCCTCGGGTAATGCGTAAGACTTGGACGCCATGTGGGACGTGCCAGAACGGTGTCCGTGAACGTGTGCGAGTGTTGAGGACCTTAAGCTGCTCCCAAGGAGAGTGCAGCGCGTTTCCCTACGCTCGGCATACACAGAGGGGCTCTAAAGGGCTACGGGCCTGGATGTTGCTTAGCAGACCCAGGTGGGCCTGGCGGTACTCAGTGTTCCTGCCGGGAACAGGGGGCCCGCGCCAGCCTCCTAGGTGTCCAGAATACCCTGCTGCCGTTGAAGGTGCCCAGAGCCGAGGCCGCCGCCTCCTGGAAACCGCTGCACGCCTCCGCTTCTGCACGGCCACTCGGGGTCTTACTTCCAGGACTGTGTTCGTGCTGGGCGTGCCGTTAGCGACACGGCATGGTAAGATGCTGACTTTCTCCTCGGGCAGAGTGACTTCAGGTACGAGGTCCTCGAAGTATTCAAAGCACAGTGTTTTCCCATGGCAGCTGACACAAGGGCCATGACAAAGTCGGACTCACCCGAAATGCTGTCCTGAGGCTGTTCGAGGGCTCTGGAAATGTAGCGCTCCTCGAGGGACGGCCAGTGTGTAGCCCATCGCGCGGCACGCACAGAGGGCCTCCGGGGGTGGGGGAGTGGGGTCAACCAATGGGCCTCGAAGTTGCTCAGCCGCCCCACAGGGGTCTGGAGGTACTCGCTGAACTTGGAGGGCAAGTGATGCATACCCGAGAGGCCTAGGAGTCCTCCAAAGTGTACTACTTCCTTTAAAATAAAGCCTCTAAGCAACTGAGAACTCATGGAGACAGCTGCCTGCCTCCCTTTCTGCACGGCTACTAGGGGCCTACGCTGGAGGCAACTTGTCACGTTGAGGTTCCCTCTAGCTCTAGAGCTTGTCAGGCGGACCAGAGCCGCGGCCATGGAAGCACCTGGTTTAGACAGAGCAGACTCATAACGTTCCCCGAAGCACTCTGACAGGGCTAACAGGCCTGTCGAGAGCAGGGAATGTCAGGTAGCTTCAAGGCAGCATGAACGCAGCCTTCCAAACGGGAAAGCAAGGCTACTTGCAGCAGGCCCCCGTTTCCGTGGGCGCACTCAGCAGACATCCCCGTGGTTTCTAACAAGCCCAAAGAGACACAGGTCACCCTGAGTTTCCTTCCCTGAATCAACTTCTCGAAGTAGGGTGTTCTGCATCAAGCGAACTGCCTCAACCAAGGAACGCCGTAGCTGCTCCTCTGGGCCTGTGGCGATTCAAAGCCTGCAGTGCCACGGGAGGAAGGGGACTTACATGGCAGTAAGAACACAAGCCGACTCTCTCTGGGAGGCACGGTGACTTCAGGCAGGAGGTCCTAGGTGGAATGCGAAGCCGAGGGTTTCTCTGAGTTCAGCTCAGCCTCGGGTAATGCGTAAGACTTGGACGCCATGTGGGACGTGCCAGAACGGTGTCCGTGAACGTGTGCGAGTGTTGAGGACCTTAAGCTGCTCCCAAGGAGAGTGCAGCGCGTTTCCCTACGCTCGGCATACACAGAGGGGCTCTAAAGGGCTACGGGCCTGGATGTTGCTTAGCAGACCCAGGTGGGCCTGGCGGTACTCAGTGTTCCTGCCGGGAACAGGGGGCCCGCGCCAGCCTCCTAGGTGTCCAGAATACCCTGCTGCCGTTGAAGGTGCCCAGAGCCGAGGCCGCCGCCTCCTGGAAACCGCTGCACGCCTCCGCTTCTGCACGGCCACTCGGGGTCTTACTTCCAGGACTGTGTTCGTGCTGGGCGTGCCGTTAGCGACACGGCATGGTAACATGCTGGCTTTCTCCTCGGGCAGAGTGACTTCAGGTACGAGGTCCTCGAAGTATTCAAAGCACAGTGTTTTCCCATGGCAGCTCACACAAGGGCCATGACAAAGTCGGACTCACCCGAAATGCTGTCCTGAGGCTGTTCGAGGGCTCTGGAAATGTAGCGCTCCTCGAGGGACGGCCAGTGTGTAGCCCATCGCGCGGCACGCACAGAGGGCCTCCGGGGGTGGGGGAGTGGGGTCAACCAATGGGCCTCGAAGTTGCTCAGCCGCCCCACAGGGGTCTGGAGGTACTCGCTGAACTTGGAGGGCAAGTGATGCATACCCGAGAGGCCTAGGAGTCCTCCAAAGTGTACTACTTCCTTTAAAATAAAGCCTCTAAGCGACTGAGAACTCATGGAGACAGCTGCCTGCCTCCCTTTCTGCACGGCTACTAGGGGCCTACGCTGGAGGCAACTTGTCACGTTGAGGTTCCCTCTAGCTCTAGAGCTTGTCAGGCGGACCAGAGCCGCGGCCATGGAAGCACCTGGTTTAGACAGAGCAGACTCATAACGTTCCCCGAAGCACTCTGACAGGGCTAACAGGCCTGTCGAGAGCAGGGAATGTCAGGTAGCTTCAAGGCAGCATGAACGCAGCCTTCCAAACGGGAAAGCAAGGCTACTTGCAGCAGGCCCCCGTTTCCGTGGGCGCACTCAGCAGACATCCCCGTGGTTTCTAACAAGCCCAAAGAGACACAGGTCACCCTGAGTTTCCTTCCCTGAATCAACTTCTCGAAGTAGGGTGTTCTGCATCAAGCGAACTGCCTCAACCAAGGAACGCTGTAGCTGCTCCTCTGGGCCTGTGGCGATTCAAAGCCTGCAGTGCCACGGGAGGAAGGGGACTTACATGGCAGTAAGAACACAAGCCGACTCTCTCTGGGAGGCACGGTGACTTCAGGCAGGAGGTCCTAGGTGGAATGCGAAGCCGAGGGTTTCTCTGAGTTCAGCTCAGCCTCGGGTAATGCGTAAGACTTGGACGCCATGTGGGACGTGCCAGAACGGTGTCCGTGAACGTGTGCGAGTGTTGAGGACCTTAAGCTGCTCCCAAGGAGAGTGCAGCGCGTTTCCCTACGCTCGGCATACACAGAGGGGCTCTAAAGGGCTACGGGCCTGGATGTTGCTTAGCAGACCCAGGTGGGCCTGGCGGTACTCAGTGTTCCTGCCGGGAACAGGGGGCCCGCGCCAGCCTCCTAGGTGTCCAGAATACCCTGCTGCCGTTGAAGGTGCCCAGAGCCGAGGCCGCCGCCTCCTGGAAACCGCTGCACGCCTCCGCTTCTGCACGGCCACTCGGGGTCTTACTTCCAGGACTGTGTTCGTGCTGGGCGTGCCGTTAGCGACACGGCATGGTAACATGCTGGCTTTCTCCTCGGGCAGAGTGACTTCAGGTACGAGGTCCTCGAAGTATTCAAAGCACAGTGTTTTCCCATGGCAGCTGACACAAGGGCCATGACAAAGTCGGACTCACCCGAAATGCTGTCCTGAGGCTGTTCGAGGGCTCTGGAAATGTAGCGCTCCTCGAGGGACGGCCAGTGTGTAGCCCATCGCGCGGCACGCACAGAGGGCCTCCGGGGGTGGGGGAGTGGGGTCAACCAATGGGCCTCGAAGTTGCTCAGCCGCCCCACAGGGGTCTGGAGGTACTCGCTGAACTTGGAGGGAAAGTGATGCATACCCGAGAGGCCTAGGAGTCCTCCAAAGTGTACTACTTCCTTTAAAATAAAGCCTCTAAGCGACTGAGAACTCATGGAGACAGCTGCCTGCCTCCCTTTCTGCACGGCTACTAGGGGCCTACGCTGGAGGCAACTTGTCACGTTGAGGTTCCCTCTAGCTCTAGAGCTTGTCAGGCGGACCAGAGCCGCGGCCATGGAAGCACCTGGTTTAGACAGAGCAGACTCATAACGTTCCCCGAAGCACTCTGACAGGGCTAACAGGCCTGTCGAGAGCAGGGAATGTCAGGTAGCTTCAAGGCAGCATGAACGCAGCCTTCCAAACGGGAAAGCAAGGCTACTTGCAGCAGGCCCCCGTTTCCGTGGGCGCACTCAGCAGACATCCCCGTGGTTTCTAACAAGCCCAAAGAGACACAGGTCACCCTGAGTTTCCTTCCCTGAATCAACTTCTCGAAGTAAGGTGTTCTGCATCAAGCGAACTGCCTCAACCAAGGAATGCCGTAGCTGCTCCTCTGGGCCTGTGGCTATTCAAAGCCTGCAGTGCCACAGGAGGAAGGGGACTTACATTGCCGTAAGAACGCAAGCCGACTCTCTCTGGGAGGCACGGTGACTTCAGGCAGGAGGTCCTAGGTGGAATGCGAAGCCGAGGGTTTCTCTGAGTTCAGCTCAGCCTCGGGTAATGCGTAAGACTTCGACGCCATGTGGGACGTGCCAGAACGGTGTCCGTGAACGTGTGCGAGTGCTGAGGTCCTTCCGCGGCTCCCAAGGAGAGTGCAGCGCTTTTCCCTACGCTCGGCATACACAGAGGGGCTCTAAAGGGCTACGGGCCTGGATGTTGCTTAGCAGACCCAGGTGGGCCTGGCGGTACTCAGTGTTCCTGCCGGGAACAGGGGGCCCGCGCCAGCCTCCTAGGTGTCCAGAATACCCTGCTGCCGTTGAAGGTGCCCAGAGCCGAGGCCGCCGCCTCCTGGAAACCGCTGCACGCCTCCGCTTCTGCACGGCCACTCGGGGTCTTACTTCCAGGACTGTGTTCGTGCTGGGCGTGCCGTTAGCGACACGGCATGGTAACATGCTGGCTTTCTCCTCGGGCAGAGTGACTTCAGGTACGAGGTCCTCGAAGTATTCAAAGCACAGTGTTTTCCCATGGCAGCTGACACAAGGGCCATGACAAAGTCGGACTCACCCGAAATGCTGTCCTGAGGCTGTTCGAGGGCTCTGGAAATGTAGCGCTCCTCGAGGGACGGCCAGTGTGTAGCCCATCGCGCGGCACGCACAGAGGGCCTCCGGGGGTGGGGGAGTGGGGTCAACCAATGGGCCTCGAAGTTGCTCAGCCGCCCCACAGGGGTCTGGAGGTACTCGCTGAACTTGGAGGGAAAGTGATGCATACCCGAGAGGCCTAGGAGTCCTCCAAAGTGTACTACTTCCTTTAAAATAAAGCCTCTAAGCGACTGAGAACTCATGGAGACAGCTGCCTGCCTCCCTTTCTGCACGGCTACTAGGGGCCTACGCTGGAGGCAACTTGTCACGTTGAGGTTCCCTCTAGCTCTAGAGCTTGTCAGGCGGACCAGAGCCGCGGCCATGGAAGCACCTGGTTTAGACAGAGCAGACTCATAACGTTCCCCGAAGCACTCTGACAGGGCTAACAGGCCTGTCGAGAGCAGGGAATGTCAGGTAGCTTCAAGGCAGCATGAACGCAGCCTTCCAAACGGGAAAGCAAGGCTACTTGCAGCAGGCCCCCGTTTCCGTGGGCGCACTCAGCAGACATCCCCGTGGTTTCTAACAAGCCCAAAGAGACACAGGTCACCCTGAGTTTCCTTCCCTGAATCAACTTCTCGAAGTAAGGTGTTCTGCATCAAGCGAACTGCCTCAACCAAGGAATGCCGTAGCTGCTCCTCTGGGCCTGTGGCTATTCAAAGCCTGCAGTGCCACAGGAGGAAGGGGACTTACATTGCCGTAAGAACGCAAGCCGACTCTCTCTGGGAGGCACGGTGACTTCAGGCAGGAGGTCCTAGGTGGAATGCGAAGCCGAGGGTTTCTCTGAGTTCAGCTCAGCCTCGGGTAATGCGTAAGACTTCGACGCCATGTGGGACGTGCCAGAACGGTGTCCGTGAACGTGTGCGAGTGCTGAGGTCCTTCCGCGGCTCCCAAGGAGAGTGCAGCGCTTTTCCCTACGCTCGGCATACACAGAGGGGCTCTAAAGGGCTACGGGCCTGGATGTTGCTTAGCAGACCCAGGTGGGCCTGGCGGTACTCAGTGTTCCTGCCGGGAACAGGGGGCCCGCGCCAGCCTCCTAGGTGTCCAGAATACCCTGCTGCCGTTGAAGGTGCCCAGAGCCGAGGCCGCCGCCTCCTGGAAACCGCTGCACGCCTCCGCTTCTGCACGGCCACTCGGGGTCTTACTTCCAGGCCTGTGTTCGTGCTGGGCGTGCCGTTAGCGACACGGCATGGTAACATGCTGGCTTTCTCCTCGGGCAGAGTGACTTCAGGTACGAGGTCCTCGAAGTATTCAAAGCACAGTGTTTTCCCATGGCAGCTCACACAAGGGCCATGACAAAGTCGGACTCACCCGAAATGCTGTCCTGAGGCTGTTCGAGGGCTCTGGAAATGTAGCGCTCCTCGAGGGACGTCCAGTGTGTAGCCCATCGCGCGGCACGCACAGAGGGCCTCCGGCGGTGGGGGAGTGGGGTCAACCAATGGGCCTCGAAGTTGCTCAGCCGCCCCACAGGGGTCTGGAGGTACTCGCTGAACTTGGAGGGCAAGTGATGCATACCCGAGAGGCCTAGGAGTCCTCCAAAGTGTACTACTTCCTTTAAAATAAAGCCTCTAAGCGACTGAGAACTCATGGAGACAGCTGCCTGCCTCCCTTTCTGCACGGCTACTAGGGGCCTACGCTGGAGGCAACTTGTCACGTTGAGGTTCCCTCTAGCTCTAGAGCTTGTCAGGCGGACCAGAGCCGCGGCCATGGAAGCACCTGGTTTAGACAGAGCAGACCCATAACGTTCCCCGAAGCACTCTGACAGGGCTAACAGGCCTGTCGAGAGCAGGGAATGTCAGGTAGCTTCAAGGCAGCATGAACGCAGCCTTCCAAACGGGAAAGCAAGGCTACTTGCAGCAGGCCCCCGTTTCCGTGGGCGCACTCAGCAGACATCCCCGTGGTTTCTAACAAGCCCAAAGAGACACAGGTCACCCTGAGTTTCCTTCCCTGAATCAACTTCTCGAAGTAGGGTGTTCTGCATCAAGCGAACTGCCTCAACCAAGGAACGCCGTAGCTGCTCCTCTGGGCCTGTGGCGATTCAAAGCCTGCAGTGCCACGGGAGGAAGGGGACTTACATGGCAGTAAGAACACAAGCCGACTCTCTCTGGGAGGCACGGTGACTTCAGGCAGGAGGTCCTAGGTGGAATGCGAAGCCGAGGGTTTCTCTGAGTTCAGCTCAGCCTCGGGTAATGCGTAAGACTTGGACGCCATGTGGGACGTGCCAGAACGGTGTCCGTGAACGTGTGCGAGTGCTGAGGACCTTAAGCTGCTCCCAAGGAGAGTGCAGCGCGTTTCCCTACGCTCGGCATACACAGAGGGGCTCTAAAGGGCTACGGGCCTGGATGTTGCTTAGCAGACCCAGGTGGGCCTGGCGGTACTCAGTGTTCCTGCCGGGAACAGGGGGCCCGCGCCAGCCTCCTAGGTGTCCAGAATACCCTGCTGCCGTTGAAGGTGCCCAGAGACGAGGCCGCCGCCTCCTGGAAACCGCTGCACGCCTCCGCTTCTGCACGGCCACTCGGGGTCTTACTTCCAGGCCTGTGTTCGTGCTGGGCGTGCCGTTAGCGACACGGCATGGTAACATGCTGGCTTTCTCCTCGGGCAGAGTGACTTCAGGTACGAGGTCCTCGAAGTATTCAAAGCACAGTGTTTTCCCATGGCAGCTCACACAAGGGCCATGACAAAGTCGGACTCACCCGAAATGCTGTCCTGAGGCTGTTCGAGGGCTCTGGAAATGTAGCGCTCCTCGAGGGACGGCCAGTGTGTAGCCCATCGCGCGGCACGCACAGAGGGCCTCCGGGGGTGGGGGAGTGGGGTCAACCAATGGGCCTCGAAGTTGCTCAGCCGCCCCACAGGGGTCTGGAGGTACTCGCTGAACTTGGAGGGAAAGTGATGCATACCCGAGAGGCCTAGGAGTCCTCCAAAGTGTACTACTTCCTTTAAAATAAAGCCTCTAAGCGACTGAGAACTCATGGAGACAGCTGCCTGCCTCCCTTTCTGCACGGCTACTAGGGGCCTACGCTGGAGGCAACTTGTCACGTTGAGGTTCCCTCTAGCTCTAGAGCTTGTCAGGCGGACCAGAGCCGCGGCCATGGAAGCACCTGGTTTAGACAGAGCAGACTCATAACGTTCCCCGAAGCACTCTGACAGGGCTAACAGGCCTGTCGAGAGCAGGGAATGTCAGGTAGCTTCAAGGCAGCATGAACGCAGCCTTCCAAACGGGAAAGCAAGGCTACTTGCAGCAGGCCCCCGTTTCCGTGGGCGCACTCAGCAGACATCCCCGTGGTTTCTAACAAGCCCAAAGAGACACAGGTCACCCTGAGTTTCCTTCCCTGAATCAACTTCTCGAAGTAAGGTGTTCTGCATCAAGCGAACTGCCTCAACCAAGGAATGCCGTAGCTGCTCCTCTGGGCCTGTGGCTATTCAAAGCCTGCAGTGCCACAGGAGGAAGGGGACTTACATTGCCGTAAGAACGCAAGCCGACTCTCTCTGGGAGGCACGGTGACTTCAGGCAGGAGGTCCTAGGTGGAATGCGAAGCCGAGGGTTTCTCTGAGTTCAGCTCAGCCTCGGGTAATGCGTAAGACTTCGACGCCATGTGGGACGTGCCAGAACGGTGTCCGTGAACGTGTGCGAGTGCTGAGGTCCTTCCGCGGCTCCCAAGGAGAGTGCAGCGCTTTTCCCTACGCTCGGCATACACAGAGGGGCTCTAAAGGGCTACGGGCCTGGATGTTGCTTAGCAGACCCAGGTGGGCCTGGCGGTACTCAGTGTTCCTGCCGGGAACAGGGGGCCCGCGCCAGCCTCCTAGGTGTCCAGAATACCCTGCTGCCGTTGAAGGTGCCCAGAGCCGAGGCCGCCGCCTCCTGGAAACCGCTGCACGCCTCCGCTTCTGCACGGCCACTCGGGGTCTTACTTCCAGGCCTGTGTTCGTGCTGGGCGTGCCGTTAGCGACACGGCATGGTAACATGCTGGCTTTCTCCTCGGGCAGAGTGACTTCAGGTACGAGGTCCTCGAAGTATTCAAAGCACAGTGTTTTCCCATGGCAGCTGACACAAGGGCCATGACAAAGTCGGACTCACCCGAAATGCTGTCCTGAGGCTGTTCGAGGGCTCTGGAAATGTAGCGCTCCTCGAGGGACGTCCAGTGTGTAGCCCATCGCGCGGCACGCACAGAGGGCCTCCGGGGGTGGGGGAGTGGGGTCAACCAATGGGCCTCGAAGTTGCTCAGCCGCCCCACAGGGGTCTGGAGGTACTCGCTGAACTTGGAGGGCAAGTGATGCATACCCGAGAGGCCTAGGAGTCCTCCAAAGTGTACTACTTCCTTTAAAATAAAGCCTCTAAGCGACTGAGAACTCATGGAGACAGCTGCCTGCCTCCCTTTCTGCACGGCTACTAGGGGCCTACGCTGGAGGCAACTTGTCACGTTGAGGTTCCCTCTAGCTCTAGAGCTTGTCAGGCGGACCAGAGCCGCGGCCATGGAAGCACCTGGTTTAGACAGAGCAGACCCATAACGTTCCCCGAAGCACTCTGACAGGGCTAACAGGCCTGTCGAGAGCAGGGAATGTCAGGTAGCTTCAAGGCAGCATGAACGCAGCCTTCCAAACGGGAAAGCAAGGCTACTTGCAGCAGGCCCCCGTTTCCGTGGGCGCACTCAGCAGACATCCCCGTGGTTTCTAACAAGCCCAAAGAGACACAGGTCACCCTGAGTTTCCTTCCCTGAATCAACTTCTCGAAGTAGGGTGTTCTGCATCAAGCGAACTGCCTCAACCAAGGAACGCCGTAGCTGCTCCTCTGGGCCTGTGGCGATTCAAAGCCTGCAGTGCCACGGGAGGAAGGGGACTTACATGGCAGTAAGAACACAAGCCGACTCTCTCTGGGAGGCACGGTGACTTCAGGCAGGAGGTCCTAGGTGGAATGCGAAGCCGAGGGTTTCTCTGAGTTCAGCTCAGCCTCGGGTAATGCGTAAGACTTGGACGCCATGTGGGACGTGCCAGAACGGTGTCCGTGAACGTGTGCGAGTGCTGAGGACCTTAAGCTGCTCCCAAGGAGAGTGCAGCGCGTTTCCCTACGCTCGGCATACACAGAGGGGCTCTAAAGGGCTACGGGCCTGGATGTTGCTTAGCAGACCCAGGTGGGCCTGGCGGTACTCAGTGTTCCTGCCGGGAACAGGGGGCCCGCGCCAGCCTCCTAGGTGTCCAGAATACCCTGCTGCCGTTGAAGGTGCCCAGAGACGAGGCCGCCGCCTCCTGGAAACCGCTGCACGCCTCCGCTTCTGCACGGCCACTCGGGGACTTACTTCCAGGCCTGTGTTCGTGCTGGGCGTGCCGTTAGCGACACGGCATGGTAACATGCTGGCTTTCTCCTCGGGCAGAGTGACTTCAGGTACGAGGTCCTCGAAGTATTCAAAGCACAGTGTTTTCCCATGGCAGCTCACACAAGGGCCATGACAAAGTCGGACTCACCCGAAATGCTGTCCTGAGGCTGTTCGAGGGCTCTGGAAATGTAGCGCTCCTCGAGGGACGGCCAGTGTGTAGCCCATCGCGCGGCACGCACAGAGGGCCTCCGGGGGTGGGGGAGTGGGGTCAACCAATGGGCCTCGAAGTTGCTCAGCCGCCCCACAGGGGTCTGGAGGTACTCGCTGAACTTGGAGGGAAAGTGATGCATACCCGAGAGGCCTAGGAGTCCTCCAAAGTGTACTACTTCCTTTAAAATAAAGCCTCTAAGCGACTGAGAACTCATGGAGACAGCTGCCTGCCTCCCTTTCTGCACGGCTACTAGGGGCCTACGCTGGAGGCAACTTGTCACGTTGAGGTTCCCTCTAGCTCTAGAGCTTGTCAGGCGGACCAGAGCCGCGGCCATGGAAGCACCTGGTTTAGACAGAGCAGACTCATAACGTTCCCCGAAGCACTCTGACAGGGCTAACAGGCCTGTCGAGAGCAGGGAATGTCAGGTAGCTTCAAGGCAGCATGAACGCAGCCTTCCAAACGGGAAAGCAAGGCTACTTGCAGCAGGCCCCCGTTTCCGTGGGCGCACTCAGCAGACATCCCCGTGGTTTCTAACAAGCCCAAAGAGACACAGGTCACTCTGAGTTTCCTTCCCTGAATCAACTTCTCGAAGTAAGGTGTTCTGCATCAAGCGAACTGCCTCAACCAAGGAATGCCGTAGCTGCTCCTCTGGGCCTGTGGCTATTCAAAGCCTGCAGTGCCACAGGAGGAAGGGGACTTACATTGCCGTAAGAACGCAAGCCGACTCTCTCTGGGAGGCACGGTGACTTCAGGCAGGAGGTCCTAGGTGGAATGCGAAGCCGAGGGTTTCTCTGAGTTCAGCTCAGCCTCGGGTAATGCGTAAGACTTCGACGCCATGTGGGACGTGCCAGAACGGTGTCCGTGAACGTGTGCGAGTGCTGAGGTCCTTCCGCGGCTCCCAAGGAGAGTGCAGCGCTTTTCCCTACGCTCGGCATACACAGAGGGGCTCTAAAGGGCTACGGGCCTGGATGTTGCTTAGCAGACCCAGGTGGGCCTGGCGGTACTCAGTGTTCCTGCCGGGAACAGGGGGCCCGCGCCAGCCTCCTAGGTGTCCAGAATACCCTGCTGCCGTTGAAGGTGCCCAGAGCCGAGGCCGCCGCCTCCTGGAAACCGCTGCACGCCTCCGCTTCTGCACTACCCCTCGGGGTCTTACTTCCAGGCCTGTGTTCGTGCTGGGCGTGCCGTTAGCGACACGGCATGGTAAGATACTGACTTTCTCCTCGGGCAGAGTGACTTCAGGTACGAGGTCCTCGAAGTATTCAAAGCACAGTGTTTTCCCATGGCAGCTGACACAAGGGCCATGACAAAGTCGGACTCACCCGAAATGCTGTCCTGAGGCTGTTCGAGGGCTCTGGAAATGTAGCGCTCCTCGAGGGACGGCCAGTGTGTAGCCCATCGCGCGGCACGCACAGAGGGCCTCCGGGGGTGGGGGAGTGGGGTCAACCAATGGGCCTCGAAGTTGCTCAGCCGCCCCACAGGGGTCTGGAGGTACTCGCTGAACTTGGAGGGCAAGTGATGCATACCCGAGAGGCCTAGGAGTCCTCCAAAGTGTACTACTTCCTTTAAAATAAAGCCTCTAAGCGACTGAGAACTCATGGAGACAGCTGCCTGCCTCCCTTTCTGCACGGCTACTAGGGGCCTACGCTGGAGGCAACTTGTCACGTTGAGGTTCCCTCTAGCTCTAGAGCTTGTCAGGCGGACCAGAGCCGCGGCCATGGAAGCACCTGGTTTAGACAGAGCAGACTCATAACGTTCCCCGAAGCACTCTGACAGGGCTAACAGGCCTGTCGAGAGCAGGGAATGTCAGGTAGCTTCAAGGCAGCATGAACGCAGCCTTCCAAACGGGAAAGCAAGGCTACTTGCAGCAGGCCCCCGTTTCCGTGGGCGCACTCAGCAGACATCCCCGTGGTTTCTAACAAGCCCAAAGAGACACAGGTCACCCTGAGTTTCCTTCCCTGAATCAACTTCTCGAAGTAAGGTGTTCTGCATCAAGCGAACTGCCTCAACCAAGGAATGCCGTAGCTGCTCCTCTGGGCCTGTGGCTATTCAAAGCCTGCAGTGCCACAGGAGGAAGGGGACTTACATTGCCGTAAGAACGCAAGCCGACTCTCTCTGGGAGGCACGGTGACTTCAGGCAGGAGGTCCTAGGTGGAATGCGAAGCCGAGGGTTTCTCTGAGTTCAGCTCAGCCTCGGGTAATGCGTAAGACTTCGACGCCATGTGGGACGTGCCAGAACGGTGTCCGTGAACGTGTGCGAGTGCTGAGGTCCTTCCGCGGCTCCCAAGGAGAGTGCAGCGCTTTTCCCTACGCTCGGCATACACAGAGGGGCTCTAAAGGGCTACGGGCCTGGATGTTGCTTAGCAGACCCAGGTGGGCCTGGCGGTACTCAGTGTTCCTGCCGGGAACAGGGGGCCCGCGCCAGCCTCCTAGGTGTCCAGAATACCCTGCTGCCGTTGAAGGTGCCCAGAGCCGAGGCCGCCGCCTCCTGGAAACCGCTGCACGCCTCCGCTTCTGCACTACCCCTCGGGGTCTTACTTCCAGGCCTGTGTTCGTGCTGGGCGTGCCGTTAGCGACACGGCATGGTAAGATGCTGACTTTCTCCTCGGGCAGAGTGACTTCAGGTACGAGGTCCTCGAAGTATTCAAAGCACAGTGTTTTCCCATGGCAGCTGACACAAGGGCCATGACAAAGTCGGACTCACCCGAAATGCTGTCCTGAGGCTGTTCGAGGGCTCTGGAAATGTAGCGCTCCTCGAGGGACGGCCAGTGTGTAGCCCATCGCGCGGCACGCACAGAGGGCCTCCGGGGGTGGGGGAGTGGGGTCAACCAATGGGCCTCGAAGTTGCTCAGCCGCCCCACAGGGGTCTGGAGGTACTCGCTGAACTTGGAGGGCAAGTGATGCATACCCGAGAGGCCTAGGAGTCCTCCAAAGTGTACTACTTCCTTTAAAATAAAGCCTCTAAGCGACTGAGAACTCATGGAGACAGCTGCCTGCCTCCCTTTCTGCACGGCTACTAGGGGCCTACGCTGGAGGCAACTTGTCACGTTGAGGTTCCCTCTAGCTCTAGAGCTTGTCAGGCGGACCAGAGCCGCGGCCATGGAAGCACCTGGTTTAGACAGAGCAGACTCATAACGTTCCCCGAAGCACTCTGACAGGGCTAACAGGCCTGTCGAGAGCAGGGAATGTCAGGTAGCTTCAAGGCAGCATGAACGCAGCCTTCCAAACGGGAAAGCAAGGCTACTTGCAGCAGGCCCCCGTTTCCGTGGGCGCACTCAGCAGACATCCCCGTGGTTTCTAACAAGCCCAAAGAGACACAGGTCACCCTGAGTTTCCTTCCCTGAATCAACTTCTCGAAGTAAGGTGTTCTGCATCAAGCGAACTGCCTCAACCAAGGAATGCCGTAGCTGCTCCTCTGGGCCTGTGGCTATTCAAAGCCTGCAGTGCCACAGGAGGAAGGGGACTTACATTGCCGTAAGAACGCAAGCCGACTCTCTCTGGGAGGCACGGTGACTTCAGGCAGGAGGTCCTAGGTGGAATGCGAAGCCGAGGGTTTCTCTGAGTTCAGCTCAGCCTCGGGTAATGCGTAAGACTTGGACGCCATGTGGGACGTGCCAGAACGGTGTCCGTGAACGTGTGCGAGTGCTGAGGTCCTTCCGCGGCTCCCAAGGAGAGTGCAGCGCTTTTCCCTACGCTCGGCATACACAGAGGGGCTCTAAAGGGCTACGGGCCTGGATGTTGCTTAGCAGACCCAGGTGGGCCTGGCGGTACTCAGTGTTCCTGCCGGGAACAGGGGGCCCGCGCCAGCCTCCTAGGTGTCCAGAATACCCTGCTGCCGTTGAAGGTGCCCAGAGCCGAGGCCGCCGCCTCCTGGAAACCGCTGCACGCCTCCGCTTCTGCACTACCCCTCGGGGTCTTACTTCCAGGCCTGTGTTCGTGCTGGGCGTGCCGTTAGCGACACGGCATGGTAAGATGCTGACTTTCTCCTCGGGCAGAGTGACTTCAGGTACGAGGTCCTCGAAGTATTCAAAGCACAGTGTTTTCCCATGGCAGCTGACACAAGGGCCATGACAAAGTCGGACTCACCCGAAATGCTGTCCTGAGGCTGTTCGAGGGCTCTGGAAATGTAGCGCTCCTCGAGGGACGGCCAGTGTGTAGCCCATCGCGCGGCACGCACAGAGGGCCTCCGGGGGTGGGGGAGTGGGGTCAACCAATGGGCCTCGAAGTTGCTCAGCCGCCCCACAGGGGTCTGGAGGTACTCGCTGAACTTGGAGGGCAAGTGATGCATACCCGAGAGGCCTAGGAGTCCTCCAAAGTGTACTACTTCCTTTAAAATAAAGCCTCTAAGCGACTGAGAACTCATGGAGACAGCTGCCTGCCTCCCTTTCTGCACGGCTACTAGGGGCCTACGCTGGAGGCAACTTGTCACGTTGAGGTTCCCTCTAGCTCTAGAGCTTGTCAGGCGGACCAGAGCCGCGGCCATGGAAGCACCTGGTTTAGACAGAGCAGACTCATAACGTTCCCCGAAGCACTCTGACAGGGCTAACAGGCCTGTCGAGAGCAGGGAATGTCAGGTAGCTTCAAGGCAGCATGAACGCAGCCTTCCAAACGGGAAAGCAAGGCTACTTGCAGCAGGCCCCCGTTTCCGTGGGCGCACTCAGCAGACATCCCCGTGGTTTCTAACAAGCCCAAAGAGACACAGGTCACCCTGAGTTTCCTTCCCTGAATCAACTTCTCGAAGTAAGGTGTTCTGCATCAAGCGAACTGCCTCAACCAAGGAATGCCGTAGCTGCTCCTCTGTGCCTGTGGCTATTCAAAGCCTGCAGTGCCACAGGAGGAAGGGGACTTACATTGCCGTAAGAACGCAAGCCGACTCTCTCTGGGAGGCACGGTGACTTCAGGCAGGAGGTCCTAGGTGGAATGCGAAGCCGAGGGTTTCTCTGAGTTCAGCTCAGCCTCGGGTAATGCGTAAGACTTCGACGCCATGTGGGACGTGCCAGAACGGTGTCCGTGAACGTGTGCGAGTGCTGAGGTCCTTCCGCGGCTCCCAAGGAGAGTGCAGCGCTTTTCCCTACGCTCGGCATACACAGAGGGGCTCTAAAGGGCTACGGGCCTGGATGTTGCTTAGCAGACCCAGGTGGGCCTGGCGGTACTCAGTGTTCCTGCCGGGAACAGGGGGCCCGCGCCAGCCTCCTAGGTGTCCAGAATACCCTGCTGCCGTTGAAGGTGCCCAGAGCCGAGGCCGCCGCCTCCTGGAAACCGCTGCACGCCTCCGCTTCTGCACGGCCACTCGGGGTCTTACTTCCAGGCCTGTGTTCGTGCTGGGCGTGCCGTTAGCGACACGGCATGGTAACATGCTGGCTTTCTCCTCGGGCAGAGTGACTTCAGGTACGAGGTCCTCGAAGTATTCAAAGCACAGTGTTTTCCCATGGCAGCTCACACAAGGGCCATGACAAAGTCGGACTCACCCGAAATGCTGTCCTGAGGCTGTTCGAGGGCTCTGGAAATGTAGCGCTCCTCGAGGGACGTCCAGTGTGTAGCCCATCGCGCGGCACGCACAGAGGGCCTCCGGGGGTGGGGGAGTGGGGTCAACCAATGGGCCTCGAAGTTGCTCAGCCGCCCCACAGGGGTCTGGAGGTACTCGCTGAACTTGGAGGGCAAGTGATGCATACCCGAGAGGCCTAGGAGTCCTCCAAAGTGTACTACTTCCTTTAAAATAAAGCCTCTAAGCGACTGAGAACTCATGGAGACAGCTGCCTGCCTCCCTTTCTGCACGGCTACTAGGGGCCTACGCTGGAGGCAACTTGTCACGTTGAGGTTCCCTCTAGCTCTAGAGCTTGTCAGGCGGACCAGAGCCGCGGCCATGGAAGCACCTGGTTTAGACAGAGCAGACCCATAACGTTCCCCGAAGCACTCTGACAGGGCTAACAGGCCTGTCGAGAGCAGGGAATGTCAGGTAGCTTCAAGGCAGCATGAACGCAGCCTTCCAAACGGGAAAGCAAGGCTACTTGCAGCAGGCCCCCGTTTCCGTGGGCGCACTCAGCAGACATCCCCGTGGTTTCTAACAAGCCCAAAGAGACACAGGTCACCCTGAGTTTCCTTCCCTGAATCAACTTCTCGAAGTAGGGTGTTCTGCATCAAGCGAACTGCCTCAACCAAGGAACGCCGTAGCTGCTCCTCTGGGCCTGTGGCGATTCAAAGCCTGCAGTGCCACGGGAGGAAGGGGACTTACATGGCAGTAAGAACACAAGCCGACTCTCTCTGGGAGGCACGGTGACTTCAGGCAGGAGGTCCTAGGTGGAATGCGAAGCCGAGGGTTTCTCTGAGTTCAGCTCAGCCTCGGGTAATGCGTAAGACTTGGACGCCATGTGGGACGTGCCAGAACGGTGTCCGTGAACGTGTGCGAGTGCTGAGGACCTTAAGCTGCTCCCAAGGAGAGTGCAGCGCGTTTCCCTACGCTCGGCATACACAGAGGGGCTCTAAAGGGCTACGGGCCTGGATGTTGCTTAGCAGACCCAGGTGGGCCTGGCGGTACTCAGTGTTCCTGCCGGGAACAGGGGGCCCGCGCCAGCCTCCTAGGTGTCCAGAATACCCTGCTGCCGTTGAAGGTGCCCAGACACGAGGCCGCCGCCTCCTGGAAACCGCTGCACGCCTCCGCTTCTGCACGGCCACTCGGGGACTTACTTCCAGGCCTGTGTTCGTGCTGGGCGTGCCGTTAGCGACACGGCATGGTAACATGCTGGCTTTCTCCTCGGGCAGAGTGACTTCAGGTACGAGGTCCTCGAAGTATTCAAAGCACAGTGTTTTCCCATGGCAGCTCACACAAGGGCCATGACAAAGTCGGACTCACCCGAAATGCTGTCCTGAGGCTGTTCGAGGGCTCTGGAAATGTAGCGCTCCTCGAGGGACGGCCAGTGTGTAGCCCATCGCGCGGCACGCACAGAGGGCCTCCGGGGGTGGGGGAGTGGGGTCAACCAATGGGCCTCGAAGTTGCTCAGCCGCCCCACAGGGGTCTGGAGGTACTCGCTGAACTTGGAGGGCAAGTGATGCATACCCGAGAGGCCTAGGAGTCCTCCAAAGTGTACTACTTCCTTTAAAATAAAGCCTCTAAGCGACTGAGAACTCATGGAGACAGCTGCCTGCCTCCCTTTCTGCACGGCTACTAGGGGCCTACGCTGGAGGCAACTTGTCACGTTGAGGTTCCCTCTAGCTCTAGAGCTTGTCAGGCGGACCAGAGCCGCGGCCATGGAAGCACCTGGTTTAGACAGAGCAGACTCATAACGTTCCCCGAAGCACTCTGACAGGGCTAACAGGCCTGTCGAGAGCAGGGAATGTCAGGTAGCTTCAAGGCAGCATGAACGCAGCCTTCCAAACGGGAAAGCAAGGCTACTTGCAGCAGGCCCCCGTTTCCGTGGGCGCACTCAGCAGACATCCCCGTGGTTTCTAACAAGCCCAAAGAGACACAGGTCACCCTGAGTTTCCTTCCCTGAATCAACTTCTCGAAGTAAGGTGTTCTGCATCAAGCGAACTGCCTCAACCAAGGAATGCCGTAGCTGCTCCTCTGGGCCTGTGGCTATTCAAAGCCTGCAGTGCCACAGGAGGAAGGGGACTTACATTGCCGTAAGAACGCAAGCCGACTCTCTCTGGGAGGCACGGTGACTTCAGGCAGGAGGTCCTAGGTGGAATGCGAAGCCGAGGGTTTCTCTGAGTTCAGCTCAGCCTCGGGTAATGCGTAAGACTTCGACGCCATGTGGGACGTGCCAGAACGGTGTCCGTGAACGTGTGCGAGTGCTGAGGTCCTTCCGCGGCTCCCAAGGAGAGTGCAGCGCTTTTCCCTACGCTCGGCATACACAGAGGGGCTCTAAAGGGCTACGGGCCTGGATGTTGCTTAGCAGACCCAGGTGGGCCTGGCGGTACTCAGTGTTCCTGCCGGGAACAGGGGGCCCGCGCCAGCCTCCTAGGTGTCCAGAATACCCTGCTGCCGTTGAAGGTGCCCAGAGCCGAGGCCGCCGCCTCCTGGAAACCGCTGCACGCCTCCGCTTCTGCACTACCCCTCGGGGTCTTACTTCCAGGCCTGTGTTCGTGCTGGGCGTGCCGTTAGCGACACGGCATGGTAAGATGCTGACTTTCTCCTCGGGCAGAGTGACTTCAGGTACGAGGTCCTCGAAGTATTCAAAGCACAGTGTTTTCCCATGGCAGCTGACACAAGGGCCATGACAAAGTCGGACTCACCCGAAATGCTGTCCTGAGGCTGTTCGAGGGCTCTGGAAATGTAGCGCTCCTCGAGGGACGGCCAGTGTGTAGCCCATCGCGCGGCACGCACAGAGGGCCTCCGGGGGTGGGGGAGTGGGGTCAACCAATGGGCCTCGAAGTTGCTCAGCCGCCCCACAGGGGTCTGGAGGTACTCGCTGAACTTGGAGGGCAAGTGATGCATACCCGAGAGGCCTAGGAGTCCTCCAAAGTGTACTACTTCCTTTAAAATAAAGCCTCTAAGCAACTGAGAACTCATGGAGACAGCTGCCTGCCTCCCTTTCTGCACGGCTACTAGGGGCCTACGCTGGAGGCAACTTGTCACGTTGAGGTTCCCTCTAGCTCTAGAGCTTGTCAGGCGGACCAGAGCCGCGGCCATGGAAGCACCTGGTTTAGACAGAGCAGACTCATAACGTTCCCCGAAGCACTCTGACAGGGCTAACAGGCCTGTCGAGAGCAGGGAATGTCAGGTAGCTTCAAGGCAGCATGAACGCAGCCTTCCAAACGGGAAAGCAAGGCTACTTGCAGCAGGCCCCCGTTTCCGTGGGCGCACTCAGCAGACATCCCCGTGGTTTCTAACAAGCCCAAAGAGACACAGGTCACCCTGAGTTTCCTTCCCTGAATCAACTTCTCGAAGTAGGGTGTTCTGCATCAAGCGAACTGCCTCAACCAAGGAACGCCGTAGCTGCTCCTCTGGGCCTGTGGCGATTCAAAGCCTGCAGTGCCACGGGAGGAAGGGGACTTACATGGCAGTAAGAACACAAGCCGACTCTCTCTGGGAGGCACGGTGACTTCAGGCAGGAGGTCCTAGGTGGAATGCGAAGCCGAGGGTTTCTCTGAGTTCAGCTCAGCCTCGGGTAATGCGTAAGACTTGGACGCCATGTGGGACGTGCCAGAACGGTGTCCGTGAACGTGTGCGAGTGTTGAGGACCTTAAGCTGCTCCCAAGGAGAGTGCAGCGCGTTTCCCTACGCTCGGCATACACAGAGGGGCTCTAAAGGGCTACGGGCCTGGATGTTGCTTAGCAGACCCAGGTGGGCCTGGCGGTACTCAGTGTTCCTGCCGGGAACAGGGGGCCCGCGCCAGCCTCCTAGGTGTCCAGAATACCCTGCTGCCGTTGAAGGTGCCCAGAGCCGAGGCCGCCGCCTCCTGGAAACCGCTGCACGCCTCCGCTTCTGCACGGCCACTCGGGGTCTTACTTCCAGGACTGTGTTCGTGCTGGGCGTGCCGTTAGCGACACGGCATGGTAACATGCTGGCTTTCTCCTCGGGCAGAGTGACTTCAGGTACGAGGTCCTCGAAGTATTCAAAGCACAGTGTTTTCCCATGGCAGCTGACACAAGGGCCATGACAAAGTCGGACTCACCCGAAATGCTGTCCTGAGGCTGTTCGAGGGCTCTGGAAATGTAGCGCTCCTCGAGGGACGGCCAGTGTGTAGCCCATCGCGCGGCAAGCACAGAGGGCCTCCGGGGGTGGGGGAGTGGGGTCAACCAATGGGCCTCGAAGTTGCTCAGCCGCCCCACAGGGGTCTGGAGGTACTCGCTGAACTTGGAGGGCAAGTGATGCATACCCGAGAGGCCTAGGAGTCCTCCAAAGTGTACTACTTCCTTTAAAATAAAGCCTCTAAGCGACTGAGAACTCATGGAGACAGCTGCCTGCCTCCCTTTCTGCACGGCTACTAGGGGCCTACGCTGGAGGCAACTTGTCACGTTGAGGTTCCCTCTAGCTCTAGAGCTTGTCAGGCGGACCAGAGCCGCGGCCATGGAAGCACCTGGTTTAGACAGAGCAGACTCATAACGTTCCCCGAAGCACTCTGACAGGGCTAACAGGCCTGTCGAGAGCAGGGAATGTCAGGTAGCTTCAAGGCAGCATGAACGCAGCCTTCCAAACGGGAAAGCAAGGCTACTTGCAGCAGGCCCCCGTTTCCGTGGGCGCACTCAGCAGACATCCCCGTGGTTTCTAACAAGCCCAAAGAGACACAGGTCACCCTGAGTTTCCTTCCCTGAATCAACTTCTCGAAGTAAGGTGTTCTGCATCAAGCGAACTGCCTCAACCAAGGAATGCCGTAGCTGCTCCTCTGGGCCTGTGGCTATTCAAAGCCTGCAGTGCCACAGGAGGAAGGGGACTTACATTGCCGTAAGAACGCAAGCCGACTCTCTCTGGGAGGCACGGTGACTTCAGGCAGGAGGTCCTAGGTGGAATGCGAAGCCGAGGGTTTCTCTGAGTTCAGCTCAGCCTCGGGTAATGCGTAAGACTTCGACGCCATGTGGGACGTGCCAGAACGGTGTCCGTGAACGTGTGCGAGTGCTGAGGTCCTTCCGCGGCTCCCAAGGAGAGTGCAGCGCTTTTCCCTACGCTCGGCATACACAGAGGGGCTCTAAAGGGCTACGGGCCTGGATGTTGCTTAGCAGACCCAGGTGGGCCTGGCGGTACTCAGTGTTCCTGCCGGGAACAGGGGGCCCGCGCCAGCCTCCTAGGTGTCCAGAATACCCTGCTGCCGTTGAAGGTGCCCAGAGCCGAGGCCGCCGCCTCCTGGAAACCGCTGCACGCCTCCGCTTCTGCACTACCCCTCGGGGTCTTACTTCCAGGCCTGTGTTCGTGCTGGGCGTGCCGTTAGCGACACGGCATGGTAAGATACTGACTTTCTCCTCGGGCAGAGTGACTTCAGGTACGAGGTCCTCGAAGTATTCAAAGCACAGTGTTTTCCCATGGCAGCTGACACAAGGGCCATGACAAAGTCGGACTCACCCGAAATGCTGTCCTGAGGCTGTTCGAGGGCTCTGGAAATGTAGCGCTCCTCGAGGGACGGCCAGTGTGTAGCCCATCGCGCGGCACGCACAGAGGGCCTCCGGGGGTGGGGGAGTGGGGTCAACCAATGGGCCTCGAAGTTGCTCAGCCGCCCCACAGGGGTCTGGAGGTACTCGCTGAACTTGGAGGGCAAGTGATGCATACCCGAGAGGCCTAGGAGTCCTCCAAAGTGTACTACTTCCTTTAAAATAAAGCCTCTAAGCAACTGAGAACTCATGGAGACAGCTGCCTGCCTCCCTTTCTGCACGGCTACTAGGGGCCTACGCTGGAGGCAACTTGTCACGTTGAGGTTCCCTCTAGCTCTAGAGCTTGTCAGGCGGACCAGAGCCGCGGCCATGGAAGCACCTGGTTTAGACAGAGCAGACTCATAACGTTCCCCGAAGCACTCTGACAGGGCTAACAGGCCTGTCGAGAGCAGGGAATGTCAGGTAGCTTCAAGGCAGCATGAACGCAGCCTTCCAAACGGGAAAGCAAGGCTACTTGCAGCAGGCCCCCGTTTCCGTGGGCGCACTCAGCAGACATCCCCGTGGTTTCTAACAAGCCCAAAGAGACACAGGTCACCCTGAGTTTCCTTCCCTGAATCAACTTCTCGAAGTAGGGTGTTCTGCATCAAGCGAACTGCCTCAACCAAGGAACGCCGTAGCTGCTCCTCTGGGCCTGTGGCGATTCAAAGCCTGCAGTGCCACGGGAGGAAGGGGACTTACATGGCAGTAAGAACACAAGCCGACTCTCTCTGGGAGGCACGGTGACTTCAGGCAGGAGGTCCTAGGTGGAATGCGAAGCCGAGGGTTTCTCTGAGTTCAGCTCAGCCTCGGGTAATGCGTAAGACTTGGACGCCATGTGGGACGTGCCAGAACGGTGTCCGTGAACGTGTGCGAGTGTTGAGGACCTTAAGCTGCTCCCAAGGAGAGTGCAGCGCGTTTCCCTACGCTCGGCATACACAGAGGGGCTCTAAAGGGCTACGGGCCTGGATGTTGCTTAGCAGACCCAGGTGGGCCTGGCGGTACTCAGTGTTCCTGCCGGGAACAGGGGGCCCGCGCCAGCCTCCTAGGTGTCCAGAATACCCTGCTGCCGTTGAAGGTGCCCAGAGCCGAGGCCGCCGCCTCCTGGAAACCGCTGCACGCCTCCGCTTCTGCACGGCCACTCGGGGTCTTACTTCCAGGACTGTGTTCGTGCTGGGCGTGCCGTTAGCGACACGGCATGGTAACATGCTGGCTTTCTCCTCGGGCAGAGTGACTTCAGGTACGAGGTCCTCGAAGTATTCAAAGCACAGTGTTTTCCCATGGCAGCTGACACAAGGGCCATGACAAAGTCGGACTCACCCGAAATGCTGTCCTGAGGCTGTTCGAGGGCTCTGGAAATGTAGCGCTCCTCGAGGGACGGCCAGTGTGTAGCCCATCGCGCGGCACGCACAGAGGGCCTCCGGGGGTGGGGGAGTGGGGTCAACCAATGGGCCTCGAAGTTGCTCAGCCGCCCCACAGGGGTCTGGAGGTACTCGCTGAACTTGGAGGGCAAGTGATGCATACCCGAGAGGCCTAGGAGTCCTCCAAAGTGTACTACTTCCTTTAAAATAAAGCCTCTAAGCGACTGAGAACTCATGGAGACAGCTGCCTGCCTCCCTTTCTGCACGGCTACTAGGGGCCTACGCTGGAGGCAACTTGTCACGTTGAGGTTCCCTCTAGCTCTAGAGCTTGTCAGGCGGACCAGAGCCGCGGCCATGGAAGCACCTGGTTTAGACAGAGCAGACTCATAACGTTCCCCGAAGCACTCTGACAGGGCTAACAGGCCTGTCGAGAGCAGGGAATGTCAGGTAGCTTCAAGGCAGCATGAACGCAGCCTTCCAAACGGGAAAGCAAGGCTACTTGCAGCAGGCCCCCGTTTCCGTGGGCGCACTCAGCAGACATCCCCGTGGTTTCTAACAAGCCCAAAGAGACACAGGTCACCCTGAGTTTCCTTCCCTGAATCAACTTCTCGAAGTAAGGTGTTCTGCATCAAGCGAACTGCCTCAACCAAGGAATGCCGTAGCTGCTCCTCTGGGCCTGTGGCTATTCAAAGCCTGCAGTGCCACAGGAGGAAGGGGACTTACATTGCCGTAAGAACGCAAGCCGACTCTCTCTGGGAGGCACGGTGACTTCAGGCAGGAGGTCCTAGGTGGAATGCGAAGCCGAGGGTTTCTCTGAGTTCAGCTCAGCCTCGGGTAATGCGTAAGACTTCGACGCCATGTGGGACGTGCCAGAACGGTGTCCGTGAACGTGTGCGAGTGCTGAGGTCCTTCCGCGGCTCCCAAGGAGAGTGCAGCGCTTTTCCCTACGCTCGGCATACACAGAGGGGCTCTAAAGGGCTACGGGCCTGGATGTTGCTTAGCAGACCCAGGTGGGCCTGGCGGTACTCAGTGTTCCTGCCGGGAACAGGGGGCCCGCGCCAGCCTCCTAGGTGTCCAGAATACCCTGCTGCCGTTGAAGGTGCCCAGAGCCGAGGCCGCCGCCTCCTGGAAACCGCTGCACGCCTCCGCTTCTGCACTACCCCTCGGGGTCTTACTTCCAGGCCTGTGTTCGTGCTGGGCGTGCCGTTAGCGACACGGCATGGTAAGATGCTGACTTTCTCCTCGGGCAGAGTGACTTCAGGTACGAGGTCCTCGAAGTATTCAAAGCACAGTGTTTTCCCATGGCAGCTGACACAAGGGCCATGACAAAGTCGGACTCACCCGAAATGCTGTCCTGAGGCTGTTCGAGGGCTCTGGAAATGTAGCGCTCCTCGAGGGACGGCCAGTGTGTAGCCCATCGCGCGGCACGCACAGAGGGCCTCCGGGGGTGGGGGAGTGGGGTCAACCAATGGGCCTCGAAGTTGCTCAGCCGCCCCACAGGGGTCTGGAGGTACTCGCTGAACTTGGAGGGCAAGTGATGCATACCCGAGAGGCCTAGGAGTCCTCCAAAGTGTACTACTTCCTTTAAAATAAAGCCTCTAAGCAACTGAGAACTCATGGAGACAGCTGCCTGCCTCCCTTTCTGCACGGCTACTAGGGGCCTACGCTGGAGGCAACTTGTCACGTTGAGGTTCCCTCTAGCTCTAGAGCTTGTCAGGCGGACCAGAGCCGCGGCCATGGAAGCACCTGGTTTAGACAGAGCAGACTCATAACGTTCCCCGAAGCACTCTGACAGGGCTAACAGGCCTGTCGAGAGCAGGGAATGTCAGGTAGCTTCAAGGCAGCATGAACGCAGCCTTCCAAACGGGAAAGCAAGGCTACTTGCAGCAGGCCCCCGTTTCCGTGGGCGCACTCAGCAGACATCCCCGTGGTTTCTAACAAGCCCAAAGAGACACAGGTCACCCTGAGTTTCCTTCCCTGAATCAACTTCTCGAAGTAGGGTGTTCTGCATCAAGCGAACTGCCTCAACCAAGGAACGCCGTAGCTGCTCCTCTGGGCCTGTGGCGATTCAAAGCCTGCAGTGCCACGGGAGGAAGGGGACTTACATGGCAGTAAGAACACAAGCCGACTCTCTCTGGGAGGCACGGTGACTTCAGGCAGGAGGTCCTAGGTGGAATGCGAAGCCGAGGGTTTCTCTGAGTTCAGCTCAGCCTCGGGTAATGCGTAAGACTTGGACGCCATGTGGGACGTGCCAGAACGGTGTCCGTGAACGTGTGCGAGTGTTGAGGACCTTAAGCTGCTCCCAAGGAGAGTGCAGCGCGTTTCCCTACGCTCGGCATACACAGAGGGGCTCTAAAGGGCTACGGGCCTGGATGTTGCTTAGCAGACCCAGGTGGGCCTGGCGGTACTCAGTGTTCCTGCCGGGAACAGGGGGCCCGCGCCAGCCTCCTAGGTGTCCAGAATACCCTGCTGCCGTTGAAGGTGCCCAGAGCCGAGGCCGCCGCCTCCTGGAAACCGCTGCACGCCTCCGCTTCTGCACGGCCACTCGGGGTCTTACTTCCAGGACTGTGTTCGTGCTGGGCGTGCCGTTAGCGACACGGCATGGTAACATGCTGGCTTTCTCCTCGGGCAGAGTGACTTCAGGTACGAGGTCCTCGAAGTATTCAAAGCACAGTGTTTTCCCATGGCAGCTGACACAAGGGCCATGACAAAGTCGGACTCACCCGAAATGCTGTCCTGAGGCTGTTCGAGGGCTCTGGAAATGTAGCGCTCCTCGAGGGACGGCCAGTGTGTAGCCCATCGCGCGGCACGCACAGAGGGCCTCCGGGGGTGGGGGAGTGGGGTCAACCAATGGGCCTCGAAGTTGCTCAGCCGCCCCACAGGGGTCTGGAGGTACTCGCTGAACTTGGAGGGCAAGTGATGCATACCCGAGAGGCCTAGGAGTCCTCCAAAGTGTACTACTTCCTTTAAAATAAAGCCTCTAAGCGACTGAGAACTCATGGAGACAGCTGCCTGCCTCCCTTTCTGCACGGCTACTAGGGGCCTACGCTGGAGGCAACTTGTCACGTTGAGGTTCCCTCTAGCTCTAGAGCTTGTCAGGCGGACCAGAGCCGCGGCCATGGAAGCACCTGGTTTAGACAGAGCAGACTCATAACGTTCCCCGAAGCACTCTGACAGGGCTAACAGGCCTGTCGAGAGCAGGGAATGTCAGGTAGCTTCAAGGCAGCATGAACGCAGCCTTCCAAACGGGAAAGCAAGGCTACTTGCAGCAGGCCCCCGTTTCCGTGGGCGCACTCAGCAGACATCCCCGTGGTTTCTAACAAGCCCAAAGAGACACAGGTCACCCTGAGTTTCCTTCCCTGAATCAACTTCTCGAAGTAAGGTGTTCTGCATCAAGCGAACTGCCTCAACCAAGGAATGCCGTAGCTGCTCCTCTGGGCCTGTGGCTATTCAAAGCCTGCAGTGCCACAGGAGGAAGGGGACTTACATTGCCGTAAGAACGCAAGCCGACTCTCTCTGGGAGGCACGGTGACTTCAGGCAGGAGGTCCTAGGTGGAATGCGAAGCCGAGGGTTTCTCTGAGTTCAGCTCAGCCTCGGGTAATGCGTAAGACTTCGACGCCATGTGGGACGTGCCAGAACGGTGTCCGTGAACGTGTGCGAGTGCTGAGGTCCTTCCGCGGCTCCCAAGGAGAGTGCAGCGCTTTTCCCTACGCTCGGCATACACAGAGGGGCTCTAAAGGGCTACGGGCCTGGATGTTGCTTAGCAGACCCAGGTGGGCCTGGCGGTACTCAGTGTTCCTGCCGGGAACAGGGGGCCCGCGCCAGCCTCCTAGGTGTCCAGAATACCCTGCTGCCGTTGAAGGTGCCCAGAGCCGAGGCCGCCGCCTCCTGGAAACCGCTGCACGCCTCCGCTTCTGCACTACCCCTCGGGGTCTTACTTCCAGGCCTGTGTTCGTGCTGGGCGTGCCGTTAGCGACACGGCATGGTAAGATGCTGACTTTCTCCTCGGGCAGAGTGACTTCAGGTACGAGGTCCTCGAAGTATTCAAAGCACAGTGTTTTCCCATGGCAGCTGACACAAGGGCCATGACAAAGTCGGACTCACCCGAAATGCTGTCCTGAGGCTGTTCGAGGGCTCTGGAAATGTAGCGCTCCTCGAGGGACGGCCAGTGTGTAGCCCATCGCGCGGCACGCACAGAGGGCCTCCGGGGGTGGGGGAGTGGGGTCAACCAATGGGCCTCGAAGTTGCTCAGCCGCCCCACAGGGGTCTGGAGGTACTCGCTGAACTTGGAGGGCAAGTGATGCATACCCGAGAGGCCTAGGAGTCCTCCAAAGTGTACTACTTCCTTTAAAATAAAGCCTCTAAGCGACTGAGAACTCATGGAGACAGCTGCCTGCCTCCCTTTCTGCACGGCTACTAGGGGCCTACGCTGGAGGCAACTTGTCACGTTGAGGTTCCCTCTAGCTCTAGAGCTTGTCAGGCGGACCAGAGCCGCGGCCATGGAAGCACCTGGTTTAGACAGAGCAGACTCATAACGTTCCCCGAAGCACTCTGACAGGGCTAACAGGCCTGTCGAGAGCAGGGAATGTCAGGTAGCTTCAAGGCAGCATGAACGCAGCCTTCCAAACGGGAAAGCAAGGCTACTTGCAGCAGGCCCCCGTTTCCGTGGGCGCACTCAGCAGACATCCCCGTGGTTTCTAACAAGCCCAAAGAGACACAGGTCACCCTGAGTTTCCTTCCCTGAATCAACTTCTCGAAGTAAGGTGTTCTGCATCAAGCGAACTGCCTCAACCAAGGAATGCCGTAGCTGCTCCTCTGGGCCTGTGGCTATTCAAAGCCTGCAGTGCCACAGGAGGAAGGGGACTTACATTGCCGTAAGAACGCAAGCCGACTCTCTCTGGGAGGCACGGTGACTTCAGGCAGGAGGTCCTAGGTGGAATGCGAAGCCGAGGGTTTCTCTGAGTTCAGCTCAGCCTCGGGTAATGCGTAAGACTTCGACGCCATGTGGGACGTGCCAGAACGGTGTCCGTGAACGTGTGCGAGTGCTGAGGTCCTTCCGCGGCTCCCAAGGAGAGTGCAGCGCTTTTCCCTACGCTCGGCATACACAGAGGGGCTCTAAAGGGCTACGGGCCTGGATGTTGCTTAGCAGACCCAGGTGGGCCTGGCGGTACTCAGTGTTCCTGCCGGGAACAGGGGGCCCGCGCCAGCCTCCTAGGTGTCCAGAATACCCTGCTGCCGTTGAAGGTGCCCAGAGCCGAGGCCGCCGCCTCCTGGAAACCGCTGCACGCCTCCGCTTCTGCACTACCCCTCGGGGTCTTACTTCCAGGCCTGTGTTCGTGCTGGGCGTGCCGTTAGCGACACGGCATGGTAAGATGCTGACTTTCTCCTCGGGCAGAGTGACTTCAGGTACGAGGTCCTCGAAGTATTCAAAGCACAGTGTTTTCCCATGGCAGCTGACACAAGGGCCATGACAAAGTCGGACTCACCCGAAATGCTGTCCTGAGGCTGTTCGAGGGCTCTGGAAATGTAGCGCTCCTCGAGGGACGGCCAGTGTGTAGCCCATCGCGCGGCACGCACAGAGGGCCTCCGGGGGTGGGGGAGTGGGGTCAACCAATGGGCCTCGAAGTTGCTCAGCCGCCCCACAGGGGTCTGGAGGTACTCGCTGAACTTGGAGGGCAAGTGATGCATACCCGAGAGGCCTAGGAGTCCTCCAAAGTGTACTACTTCCTTTAAAATAAAGCCTCTAAGCAACTGAGAACTCATGGAGACAGCTGCCTGCCTCCCTTTCTGCACGGCTACTAGGGGCCTACGCTGGAGGCAACTTGTCACGTTGAGGTTCCCTCTAGCTCTAGAGCTTGTCAGGCGGACCAGAGCCGCGGCCATGGAAGCACCTGGTTTAGACAGAGCAGACTCATAACGTTCCCCGAAGCACTCTGACAGGGCTAACAGGCCTGTCGAGAGCAGGGAATGTCAGGTAGCTTCAAGGCAGCATGAACGCAGCCTTCCAAACGGGAAAGCAAGGCTACTTGCAGCAGGCCCCCGTTTCCGTGGGCGCACTCAGCAGACATCCCCGTGGTTTCTAACAAGCCCAAAGAGACACAGGTCACCCTGAGTTTCCTTCCCTGAATCAACTTCTCGAAGTAAGGTGTTCTGCATCAAGCGAACTGCCTCAACCAAGGAATGCCGTAGCTGCTCCTCTGGGCCTGTGGCTATTCAAAGCCTGCAGTGCCACAGGAGGAAGGGGACTTACATTGCCGTAAGAACGCAAGCCGACTCTCTCTGGGAGGCACGGTGACTTCAGGCAGGAGGTCCTAGGTGGAATGCGAAGCCGAGGGTTTCTCTGAGTTCAGCTCAGCCTCGGGTAATGCGTAAGACTTCGACGCCATGTGGGACGTGCCAGAACGGTGTCCGTGAACGTGTGCGAGTGCTGAGGTCCTTCCGCGGCTCCCAAGGAGAGTGCAGCGCTTTTCCCTACGCTCGGCATACACAGAGGGGCTCTAAAGGGCTACGGGCCTGGATGTTGCTTAGCAGACCCAGGTGGGCCTGGCGGTACTCAGTGTTCCTGCCGGGAACAGGGGGCCCGCGCCAGCCTCCTAGGTGTCCAGAATACCCTGCTGCCGTTGAAGGTGCCCAGAGCCGAGGCCGCCGCCTCCTGGAAACCGCTGCACGCCTCCGCTTCTGCACTACCCCTCGGGGTCTTACTTCCAGGCCTGTGTTCGTGCTGGGCGTGCCGTTAGCGACACGGCATGGTAAGATGCTGACTTTCTCCTCGGGCAGAGTGACTTCAGGTACGAGGTCCTCGAAGTATTCAAAGCACAGTGTTTTCCCATGGCAGCTCACACAAGGGCCATGACAAAGTCGGACTCACCCGAAATGCTGTCCTGAGGCTGTTCGAGGGCTCTGGAAATGTAGCGCTCCTCGAGGGACGGCCAGTGTGTAGCCCATCGCGCGGCACGCACAGAGGGCCTCCGGGGGTGGGGGAGTGGGGTCAACCAATGGGCCTCGAAGTTGCTCAGCCGCCCCACAGGGGTCTGGAGGTACTCGCTGAACTTGGAGGGCAAGTGATGCATACCCGAGAGGCCTAGGAGTCCTCCAAAGTGTACTACTTCCTTTAAAATAAAGCCTCTAAGCAACTGAGAACTCATGGAGACAGCTGCCTGCCTCCCTTTCTGCACGGCTACTAGGGGCCTACGCTGGAGGCAACTTGTCACGTTGAGGTTCCCTCTAGCTCTAGAGCTTGTCAGGCGGACCAGAGCCGCGGCCATGGAAGCACCTGGTTTAGACAGAGCAGACTCATAACGTTCCCCGAAGCACTCTGACAGGGCTAACAGGCCTGTCGAGAGCAGGGAATGTCAGGTAGCTTCAAGGCAGCATGAACGCAGCCTTCCAAACGGGAAAGCAAGGCTACTTGCAGCAGGCCCCCGTTTCCGTGGGCGCACTCAGCAGACATCCCCGTGGTTTCTAACAAGCCCAAAGAGACACAGGTCACCCTGAGTTTCCTTCCCTGAATCAACTTCTCGAAGTAGGGTGTTCTGCATCAAGCGAACTGCCTCAACCAAGGAACGCCGTAGCTGCTCCTCTGGGCCTGTGGCGATTCAAAGCCTGCAGTGCCACGGGAGGAAGGGGACTTACATGGCAGTAAGAACACAAGCCGACTCTCTCTGGGAGGCACGGTGACTTCAGGCAGGAGGTCCTAGGTGGAATGCGAAGCCGAGGGTTTCTCTGAGTTCAGCTCAGCCTCGGGTAATGCGTAAGACTTGGACGCCATGTGGGACGTGCCAGAACGGTGTCCGTGAACGTGTGCGAGTGTTGAGGACCTTAAGCTGCTCCCAAGGAGAGTGCAGCGCGTTTCCCTACGCTCGGCATACACAGAGGGGCTCTAAAGGGCTACGGGCCTGGATGTTGCTTAGCAGACCCAGGTGGGCCTGGCGGTACTCAGTGTTCCTGCCGGGAACAGGGGGCCCGCGCCAGCCTCCTAGGTGTCCAGAATACCCTGCTGCCGTTGAAGGTGCCCAGAGCCGAGGCCGCCGCCTCCTGGAAACCGCTGCACGCCTCCGCTTCTGCACGGCCACTCGGGGTCTTACTTCCAGGACTGTGTTCGTGCTGGGCGTGCCGTTAGCGACACGGCATGGTAACATGCTGGCTTTCTCCTCGGGCAGAGTGACTTCAGGTACGAGGTCCTCGAAGTATTCAAAGCACAGTGTTTTCCCATGGCAGCTCACACAAGGGCCATGACAAAGTCGGACTCACCCGAAATGCTGTCCTGAGGCTGTTCGAGGGCTCTGGAAATGTAGCGCTCCTCGAGGGACGGCCAGTGTGTAGCCCATCGCGCGGCACGCACAGAGGGCCTCCGGGGGTGGGGGAGTGGGGTCAACCAATGGGCCTCGAAGTTGCTCAGCCGCCCCACAGGGGTCTGGAGGTACTCGCTGAACTTGGAGGGCAAGTGATGCATACCCGAGAGGCCTAGGAGTCCTCCAAAGTGTACTACTTCCTTTAAAATAAAGCCTCTAAGCGACTGAGAACTCATGGAGACAGCTGCCTGCCTCCCTTTCTGCACGGCTACTAGGGGCCTACGCTGGAGGCAACTTGTCACGTTGAGGTTCCCTCTAGCTCTAGAGCTTGTCAGGCGGACCAGAGCCGCGGCCATGGAAGCACCTGGTTTAGACAGAGCAGACTCATAACGTTCCCCGAAGCACTCTGACAGGGCTAACAGGCCTGTCGAGAGCAGGGAATGTCAGGTAGCTTCAAGGCAGCATGAACGCAGCCTTCCAAACGGGAAAGCAAGGCTACTTGCAGCAGGCCCCCGTTTCCGTGGGCGCACTCAGCAGACATCCCCGTGGTTTCTAACAAGCCCAAAGAGACACAGGTCACCCTGAGTTTCCTTCCCTGAATCAACTTCTCGAAGTAAGGTGTTCTGCATCAAGCGAACTGCCTCAACCAAGGAATGCCGTAGCTGCTCCTCTGGGCCTGTGGCTATTCAAAGCCTGCAGTGCCACAGGAGGAAGGGGACTTACATTGCCGTAAGAACGCAAGCCGACTCTCTCTGGGAGGCACGGTGACTTCAGGCAGGAGGTCCTAGGTGGAATGCGAAGCCGAGGGTTTCTCTGAGTTCAGCTCAGCCTCGGGTAATGCGTAAGACTTCGACGCCATGTGGGACGTGCCAGAACGGTGTCCGTGAACGTGTGCGAGTGCTGAGGTCCTTCCGCGGCTCCCAAGGAGAGTGCAGCGCTTTTCCCTACGCTCGGCATACACAGAGGGGCTCTAAAGGGCTACGGGCCTGGATGTTGCTTAGCAGACCCAGGTGGGCCTGGCGGTACTCAGTGTTCCTGCCGGGAACAGGGGGCCCGCGCCAGCCTCCTAGGTGTCCAGAATACCCTGCTGCCGTTGAAGGTGCCCAGAGCCGAGGCCGCCGCCTCCTGGAAACCGCTGCACGCCTCCGCTTCTGCACTACCCCTCGGGGTCTTACATCCAGGCCTGTGTTCGTGCTGGGCGTGCCGTTAGCGACACGGCATGGTAAGATGCTGACTTTCTCCTCGGGCAGAGTGACTTCAGGTACGAGGTCCTCGAAGTATTCAAAGCACAGTGTTTTCCCATGGCAGCTGACACAAGGGCCATGACAAAGTCGGACTCACCCGAAATGCTGTCCTGAGGCTGTTCGAGGGCTCTGGAAATGTAGTGCTCCTCGAGGGACGGCCAGTGTGTAGCCCATCGCGCGGCACGCACAGAGGGCCTCCGGGGGTGGGGGAGTGGGGTCAACCAATGGGCCTCGAAGTTGCTCAGCCGCCCCACAGGGGTCTGGAGGTACTCGCTGAACTTGGAGGGCAAGTGATGCATACCCGAGAGGCCTAGGAGTCCTCCAAAGTGTACTACTTCCTTTAAAATAAAGCCTCTAAGCAACTGAGAACTCATGGAGACAGCTGCCTGCCTCCCTTTCTGCACGGCTACTAGGGGCCTACGCTGGAGGCAACTTGTCACGTTGAGGTTCCCTCTAGCTCTAGAGCTTGTCAGGCGGACCAGAGCCGCGGCCATGGAAGCACCTGGTTTAGACAGAGCAGACTCATAACGTTCCCCGAAGCACTCTGACAGGGCTAACAGGCCTGTCGAGAGCAGGGAATGTCAGGTAGCTTCAAGGCAGCATGAACGCAGCCTTCCAAACGGGAAAGCAAGGCTACTTGCAGCAGGCCCCCGTTTCCGTGGGCGCACTCAGCAGACATCCCCGTGGTTTCTAACAAGCCCAAAGAGACACAGGTCACCCTGAGTTTCCTTCCCTGAATCAACTTCTCGAAGTAGGGTGTTCTGCATCAAGCGAACTGCCTCAACCAAGGAACGCCGTAGCTGCTCCTCTGGGCCTGTGGCGATTCAAAGCCTGCAGTGCCACGGGAGGAAGGGGACTTACATGGCAGTAAGAACACAAGCCGACTCTCTCTGGGAGGCACGGTGACTTCAGGCAGGAGGTCCTAGGTGGAATGCGAAGCCGAGGGTTTCTCTGAGTTCAGCTCAGCCTCGGGTAATGCGTAAGACTTGGACGCCATGTGGGACGTGCCAGAACGGTGTCCGTGAACGTGTGCGAGTGTTGAGGACCTTAAGCTGCTCCCAAGGAGAGTGCAGCGCGTTTCCCTACGCTCGGCATACACAGAGGGGCTCTAAAGGGCTACGGGCCTGGATGTTGCTTAGCAGACCCAGGTGGGCCTGGCGGTACTCAGTGTTCCTGCCGGGAACAGGGGGCCCGCGCCAGCCTCCTAGGTGTCCAGAATACCCTGCTGCCGTTGAAGGTGCCCAGAGCCGAGGCCGCCGCCTCCTGGAAACCGCTGCACGCCTCCGCTTCTGCACGGCCACTCGGGGTCTTACTTCCAGGACTGTGTTCGTGCTGGGCGTGCCGTTAGCGACACGGCATGGTAACATGCTGGCTTTCTCCTCGGGCAGAGTGACTTCAGGTACGAGGTCCTCGAAGTATTCAAAGCACAGTGTTTTCCCATGGCAGCTGACACAAGGGCCATGACAAAGTCGGACTCACCCGAAATGCTGTCCTGAGGCTGTTCGAGGGCTCTGGAAATGTAGCGCTCCTCGAGGGACGGCCAGTGTGTAGCCCATCGCGCGGCACGCACAGAGGGCCTCCGGGGGTGGGGGAGTGGGGTCAACCAATGGGCCTCGAAGTTGCTCAGCCGCCCCACAGGGGTCTGGAGGTACTCGCTGAACTTGGAGGGCAAGTGATGCATACCCGAGAGGCCTAGGAGTCCTCCAAAGTGTACTACTTCCTTTAAAATAAAGCCTCTAAGCAACTGAGAACTCATGGAGACAGCTGCCTGCCTCCCTTTCTGCACGGCTACTAGGGGCCTACGCTGGAGGCAACTTGTCACGTTGAGGTTCCCTCTAGCTCTAGAGCTTGTCAGGCGGACCAGAGCCGCGGCCATGGAAGCACCTGGTTTAGACAGAGCAGACTCATAACGTTCCCCGAAGCACTCTGACAGGGCTAACAGGCCTGTCGAGAGCAGGGAATGTCAGGTAGCTTCAAGGCAGCATGAACGCAGCCTTCCAAACGGGAAAGCAAGGCTACTTGCAGCAGGCCCCCGTTTCCGTGGGCGCACTCAGCAGACATCCCCGTGGTTTCTAACAAGCCCAAAGAGACACAGGTCACCCTGAGTTTCCTTCCCTGAATCAACTTCTCGAAGTAAGGTGTTCTGCATCAAGCGAACTGCCTCAACCAAGGAATGCCGTAGCTGCTCCTCTGGGCCTGTGGCTATTCAAAGCCTGCAGTGCCACAGGAGGAAGGGGACTTACATTGCCGTAAGAACGCAAGCCGACTCTCTCTGGGAGGCACGGTGACTTCAGGCAGGAGGTCCTAGGTGGAATGCGAAGCCGAGGGTTTCTCTGAGTTCAGCTCAGCCTCGGGTAATGCGTAAGACTTCGACGCCATGTGGGACGTGCCAGAACGGTGTCCGTGAACGTGTGCGAGTGCTGAGGTCCTTCCGCGGCTCCCAAGGAGAGTGCAGCGCTTTTCCCTACGCTCGGCATACACAGAGGGGCTCTAAAGGGCTACGGGCCTGGATGTTGCTTAGCAGACCCAGGTGGGCCTGGCGGTACTCAGTGTTCCTGCCGGGAACAGGGGGCCCGCGCCAGCCTCCTAGGTGTCCAGAATACCCTGCTGCCGTTGAAGGTGCCCAGAGCCGAGGCCGCCGCCTCCTGGAAACCGCTGCACGCCTCCGCTTCTGCACTACCCCTCGGGGTCTTACTTCCAGGCCTGTGTTCGTGCTGGGCGTGCCGTTAGCGACACGGCATGGTAAGATGCTGACTTTCTCCTCGGGCAGAGTGACTTCAGGTACGAGGTCCTCGAAGTATTCAAAGCACAGTGTTTTCCCATGGCAGCTGACACAAGGGCCATGACAAAGTCGGACTCACCCGAAATGCTGTCCTGAGGCTGTTCGAGGGCTCTGGAAATGTAGCGCTCCTCGAGGGACGGCCAGTGTGTAGCCCATCGCGCGGCACGCACAGAGGGCCTCCGGGGGTGGGGGAGTGGGGTCAACCAATGGGCCTCGAAGTTGCTCAGCCGCCCCACAGGGGTCTGGAGGTACTCGCTGAACTTGGAGGGCAAGTGATGCATACCCGAGAGGCCTAGGAGTCCTCCAAAGTGTACTACTTCCTTTAAAATAAAGCCTCTAAGCAACTGAGAACTCATGGAGACAGCTGCCTGCCTCCCTTTCTGCACGGCTACTAGGGGCCTACGCTGGAGGCAACTTGTCACGTTGAGGTTCCCTCTAGCTCTAGAGCTTGTCAGGCGGACCAGAGCCGCGGCCATGGAAGCACCTGGTTTAGACAGAGCAGACTCATAACGTTCCCCGAAGCACTCTGACAGGGCTAACAGGCCTGTCGAGAGCAGGGAATGTCAGGTAGCTTCAAGGCAGCATGAACGCAGCCTTCCAAACGGGAAAGCAAGGCTACTTGCAGCAGGCCCCCGTTTCCGTGGGCGCACTCAGCAGACATCCCCGTGGTTTCTAACAAGCCCAAAGAGACACAGGTCACCCTGAGTTTCCTTCCCTGAATCAACTTCTCGAAGTAGGGTGTTCTGCATCAAGCGAACTGCCTCAACCAAGGAACGCCGTAGCTGCTCCTCTGGGCCTGTGGCGATTCAAAGCCTGCAGTGCCACGGGAGGAAGGGGACTTACATGGCAGTAAGAACACAAGCCGACTCTCTCTGGGAGGCACGGTGACTTCAGGCAGGAGGTCCTAGGTGGAATGCGAAGCCGAGGGTTTCTCTGAGTTCAGCTCAGCCTCGGGTAATGCGTAAGACTTGGACGCCATGTGGGACGTGCCAGAACGGTGTCCGTGAACGTGTGCGAGTGTTGAGGACCTTAAGCTGCTCCCAAGGAGAGTGCAGCGCGTTTCCCTACGCTCGGCATACACAGAGGGGCTCTAAAGGGCTACGGGCCTGGATGTTGCTTAGCAGACCCAGGTGGGCCTGGCGGTACTCAGTGTTCCTGCCGGGAACAGGGGGCCCGCGCCAGCCTCCTAGGTGTCCAGAATACCCTGCTGCCGTTGAAGGTGCCCAGAGCCGAGGCCGCCGCCTCCTGGAAACCGCTGCACGCCTCCGCTTCTGCACGGCCACTCGGGGTCTTACTTCCAGGACTGTGTTCGTGCTGGGCGTGCCGTTAGCGACACGGCATGGTAACATGCTGGCTTTCTCCTCGGGCAGAGTGACTTCAGGTACGAGGTCCTCGAAGTATTCAAAGCACAGTGTTTTCCCATGGCAGCTGACACAAGGGCCATGACAAAGTCGGACTCACCCGAAATGCTGTCCTGAGGCTGTTCGAGGGCTCTGGAAATGTAGCGCTCCTCGAGGGACGGCCAGTGTGTAGCCCATCGCGCGGCACGCACAGAGGGCCTCCGGGGGTGGGGGAGTGGGGTCAACCAATGGGCCTCGAAGTTGCTCAGCCGCCCCACAGGGGTCTGGAGGTACTCGCTGAACTTGGAGGGCAAGTGATGCATACCCGAGAGGCCTAGGAGTCCTCCAAAGTGTACTACTTCCTTTAAAATAAAGCCTCTAAGCAACTGAGAACTCATGGAGACAGCTGCCTGCCTCCCTTTCTGCACGGCTACTAGGGGCCTACGCTGGAGGCAACTTGTCACGTTGAGGTTCCCTCTAGCTCTAGAGCTTGTCAGGCGGACCAGAGCCGCGGCCATGGAAGCACCTGGTTTAGACAGAGCAGACTCATAACGTTCCCCGAAGCACTCTGACAGGGCTAACAGGCCTGTCGAGAGCAGGGAATGTCAGGTAGCTTCAAGGCAGCATGAACGCAGCCTTCCAAACGGGAAAGCAAGGCTACTTGCAGCAGGCCCCCGTTTCCGTGGGCGCACTCAGCAGACATCCCCGTGGTTTCTAACAAGCCCAAAGAGACACAGGTCACCCTGAGTTTCCTTCCCTGAATCAACTTCTCGAAGTAGGGTGTTCTGCATCAAGCGAACTGCCTCAACCAAGGAACGCTGTAGCTGCTCCTCTGGGCCTGTGGCGATTCAAAGCCTGCAGTGCCACGGGAGGAAGGGGACTTACATGGCAGTAAGAACACAAGCCGACTCTCTCTGGGAGGCACGGTGACTTCAGGCAGGAGGTCCTAGGTGGAATGCGAAGCCGAGGGTTTCTCTGAGTTCAGCTCAGCCTCGGGTAATGCGTAAGACTTGGACGCCATGTGGGACGTGCCAGAACGGTGTCCGTGAACGTGTGCGAGTGTTGAGGACCTTAAGCTGCTCCCAAGGAGAGTGCAGCGCGTTTCCCTACGCTCGGCATACACAGAGGGGCTCTAAAGGGCTACGGGCCTGGATGTTGCTTAGCAGACCCAGGTGGGCCTGGCGGTACTCAGTGTTCCTGCCGGGAACAGGGGGCCCGCGCCAGCCTCCTAGGTGTCCAGAATACCCTGCTGCCGTTGAAGGTGCCCAGAGCCGAGGCCGCCGCCTCCTGGAAACCGCTGCACGCCTCCGCTTCTGCACGGCCACTCGGGGTCTTACTTCCAGGACTGTGTTCGTGCTGGGCGTGCCGTTAGCGACACGGCATGGTAACATGCTGGCTTTCTCCTCGGGCAGAGTGACTTCAGGTACGAGGTCCTCGAAGTATTCAAAGCACAGTGTTTTCCCATGGCAGCTCACACAAGGGCCATGACAAAGTCGGACTCACCCGAAATGCTGTCCTGAGGCTGTTCGAGGGCTCTGGAAATGTAGCGCTCCTCGAGGGACGGCCAGTGTGTAGCCCATCGCGCGGCACGCACAGAGGGCCTCCGGGGGTGGGGGAGTGGGGTCAACCAATGGGCCTCGAAGTTGCTCAGCCGCCCCACAGGGGTCTGGAGGTACTCGCTGAACTTGGAGGGCAAGTGATGCATACCCGAGAGGCCTAGGAGTCCTCCAAAGTGTACTACTTCCTTTAAAATAAAGCCTCTAAGCGACTGAGAACTCATGGAGACAGCTGCCTGCCTCCCTTTCTGCACGGCTACTAGGGGCCTACGCTGGAGGCAACTTGTCACGTTGAGGTTCCCTCTAGCTCTAGAGCTTGTCAGGCGGACCAGAGCCGCGGCCATGGAAGCACCTGGTTTAGACAGAGCAGACTCATAACGTTCCCCGAAGCACTCTGACAGGGCTAACAGGCCTGTCGAGAGCAGGGAATGTCAGGTAGCTTCAAGGCAGCATGAACGCAGCCTTCCAAACGGGAAAGCAAGGCTACTTGCAGCAGGCCCCCGTTTCCGTGGGCGCACTCAGCAGACATCCCCGTGGTTTCTAACAAGCCCAAAGAGACACAGGTCACCCTGAGTTTCCTTCCCTGAATCAACTTCTCGAAGTAAGGTGTTCTGCATCAAGCGAACTGCCTCAACCAAGGAATGCCGTAGCTGCTCCTCTGGGCCTGTGGCTATTCAAAGCCTGCAGTGCCACAGGAGGAAGGGGACTTACATGGCCGTAAGAACGCAAGCCGACTCTCTCTGGGAGGCACGGTGACTTCAGGCAGGAGGTCCTAGGTGGAATGGGAAACCGAGGGTTTCTCTGAGTTCAGCTCAGCCTCGGGTAATGCGTAAGACTTGGACGCCATGTGGGACGTGCCAGAACGGTGTCCGTGAACGTGTGCGAGTGCTGAGGACCTTAAGCTGCTCCCAAGGAGAGTGCAGCGCGTTTCCCTACGCTCGGCATACACAGAGGGGCTCTAAAGGGCTACGGGCCTGGATGTTGCTTAGCAGACCCAGGTGGGCCTGGCGGTACTCAGTGTTCCTGCCGGGAACAGGGGGCCCGCGCCAGCCTCCTAGGTGTCCAGAATACCCTGCTGCCGTTGAAGGTGCCCAGAGCCGAGGCCGCCGCCTCCTGGAAACCGCTGCACGCCTCCGCTTCTGCACGGCCACTCGGGGTCTTACTTCCAGGACTGTGTTCGTGCTGGGCGTGCCGTTAGCGACACGGCATGGTAACATGCTGGCTTTCTCCTCGGGCAGAGTGACTTCAGGTACGAGGTCCTCGAAGTATTCAAAGCACAGTGTTTTCCCATGGCAGCTCACACAAGGGCCATGACAAAGTCGGACTCACCCGAAATGCTGTCCTGAGGCTGTTCGAGGGCTCTGGAAATGTAGCGCTCCTCGAGGGACGGCCAGTGTGTAGCCCATCGCGCGGCACGCACAGAGGGCCTCCGGGGGTGGGGGAGTGGGGTCAACCAATGGGCCTCGAAGTTGCTCAGCCGCCCCACAGGGGTCTGGAGGTACTCGCTGAACTTGGAGGGAAAGTGATGCATACCCGAGAGGCCTAGGAGTCCTCCAAAGTGTACTACTTCCTTTAAAATAAAGCCTCTAAGCGACTGAGAACTCATGGAGACAGCTGCCTGCCTCCCTTTCTGCACGGCTACTAGGGGCCTACGCTGGAGGCAACTTGTCACGTTGAGGTTCCCTCTAGCTCTAGAGCTTGTCAGGCGGACCAGAGCCGCGGCCATGGAAGCACCTGGTTTAGACAGAGCAGACTCATAACGTTCCCCGAAGCACTCTGACAGGGCTAACAGGCCTGTCGAGAGCAGGGAATGTCAGGTAGCTTCAAGGCAGCATGAACGCAGCCTTCCAAACGGGAAAGCAAGGCTACTTGCAGCAGGCCCCCGTTTCCGTGGGCGCACTCAGCAGACATCCCCGTGGTTTCTAACAAGCCCAAAGAGACACAGGTCACCCTGAGTTTCCTTCCCTGAATCAACTTCTCGAAGTAAGGTGTTCTGCATCAAGCGAACTGCCTCAACCAAGGAATGCCGTAGCTGCTCCTCTGGGCCTGTGGCTATTCAAAGCCTGCAGTGCCACAGGAGGAAGGGGACTTACATTGCCGTAAGAACGCAAGCCGACTCTCTCTGGGAGGCACGGTGACTTCAGGCAGGAGGTCCTAGGTGGAATGCGAAGCCGAGGGTTTCTCTGAGTTCAGCTCAGCCTCGGGTAATGCGTAAGACTTCGACGCCATGTGGGACGTGCCAGAACGGTGTCCGTGAACGTGTGCGAGTGCTGAGGTCCTTCCGCGGCTCCCAAGGAGAGTGCAGCGCTTTTCCCTACGCTCGGCATACACAGAGGGGCTCTAAAGGGCTACGGGCCTGGATGTTGCTTAGCAGACCCAGGTGGGCCTGGCGGTACTCAGTGTTCCTGCCGGGAACAGGGGGCCCGCGCCAGCCTCCTAGGTGTCCAGAATACCCTGCTGCCGTTGAAGGTGCCCAGAGCCGAGGCCGCCGCCTCCTGGAAACCGCTGCACGCCTCCGCTTCTGCACTACCCCTCGGGGTCTTACTTCCAGGCCTGTGTTCGTGCTGGGCGTGCCGTTAGCGACACGGCATGGTAAGATGCTGACTTTCTCCTCGGGCAGAGTGACTTCAGGTACGAGGTCCTCGAAGTATTCAAAGCACAGTGTTTTCCCATGGCAGCTCACACAAGGGCCATGACAAAGTCGGACTCACCCGAAATGCTGTCCTGAGGCTGTTCGAGGGCTCTGGAAATGTAGCGCTCCTCGAGGGACGGCCAGTGTGTAGCCCATCGCGCGGCACGCACAGAGGGCCTCCGGGGGTGGGGGAGTGGGGTCAACCAATGGGCCTCGAAGTTGCTCAGCCGCCCCACAGGGGTCTGGAGGTACTCGCTGAACTTGGAGGGCAAGTGATGCATACCCGAGAGGCCTAGGAGTCCTCCAAAGTGTACTACTTCCTTTAAAATAAAGCCTCTAAGCAACTGAGAACTCATGGAGACAGCTGCCTGCCTCCCTTTCTGCACGGCTACTAGGGGCCTACGCTGGAGGCAACTTGTCACGTTGAGGTTCCCTCTAGCTCTAGAGCTTGTCAGGCGGACCAGAGCCGCGGCCATGGAAGCACCTGGTTTAGACAGAGCAGACTCATAACGTTCCCCGAAGCACTCTGACAGGGCTAACAGGCCTGTCGAGAGCAGGGAATGTCAGGTAGCTTCAAGGCAGCATGAACGCAGCCTTCCAAACGGGAAAGCAAGGCTACTTGCAGCAGGCCCCCGTTTCCGTGGGCGCACTCAGCAGACATCCCCGTGGTTTCTAACAAGCCCAAAGAGACACAGGTCACCCTGAGTTTCCTTCCCTGAATCAACTTCTCGAAGTAGGGTGTTCTGCATCAAGCGAACTGCCTCAACCAAGGAACGCCGTAGCTGCTCCTCTGGGCCTGTGGCGATTCAAAGCCTGCAGTGCCACGGGAGGAAGGGGACTTACATGGCAGTAAGAACACAAGCCGACTCTCTCTGGGAGGCACGGTGACTTCAGGCAGGAGGTCCTAGGTGGAATGCGAAGCCGAGGGTTTCTCTGAGTTCAGCTCAGCCTCGGGTAATGCGTAAGACTTGGACGCCATGTGGGACGTGCCAGAACGGTGTCCGTGAACGTGTGCGAGTGTTGAGGACCTTAAGCTGCTCCCAAGGAGAGTGCAGCGCGTTTCCCTACGCTCGGCATACACAGAGGGGCTCTAAAGGGCTACGGGCCTGGATGTTGCTTAGCAGACCCAGGTGGGCCTGGCGGTACTCAGTGTTCCTGCCGGGAACAGGGGGCCCGCGCCAGCCTCCTAGGTGTCCAGAATACCCTGCTGCCGTTGAAGGTGCCCAGAGCCGAGGCCGCCGCCTCCTGGAAACCGCTGCACGCCTCCGCTTCTGCACGGCCACTCGGGGTCTTACTTCCAGGACTGTGTTCGTGCTGGGCGTGCCGTTAGCGACACGGCATGGTAACATGCTGGCTTTCTCCTCGGGCAGAGTGACTTCAGGTACGAGGTCCTCGAAGTATTCAAAGCACAGTGTTTTCCCATGGCAGCTCACACAAGGGCCATGACAAAGTCGGACTCACCCGAAATGCTGTCCTGAGGCTGTTCGAGGGCTCTGGAAATGTAGCGCTCCTCGAGGGACGGCCAGTGTGTAGCCCATCGCGCGGCACGCACAGAGGGCCTCCGGGGGTGGGGGAGTGGGGTCAACCAATGGGCCTCGAAGTTGCTCAGCCGCCCCACAGGGGTCTGGAGGTACTCGCTGAACTTGGAGGGCAAGTGATGCATACCCGAGAGGCCTAGGAGTCCTCCAAAGTGTACTACTTCCTTTAAAATAAAGCCTCTAAGCGACTGAGAACTCATGGAGACAGCTGCCTGCCTCCCTTTCTGCACGGCTACTAGGGGCCTACGCTGGAGGCAACTTGTCACGTTGAGGTTCCCTCTAGCTCTAGAGCTTGTCAGGCGGACCAGAGCCGCGGCCATGGAAGCACCTGGTTTAGACAGAGCAGACTCATAACGTTCCCCGAAGCACTCTGACAGGGCTAACAGGCCTGTCGAGAGCAGGGAATGTCAGGTAGCTTCAAGGCAGCATGAACGCAGCCTTCCAAACGGGAAAGCAAGGCTACTTGCAGCAGGCCCCCGTTTCCGTGGGCGCACTCAGCAGACATCCCCGTGGTTTCTAACAAGCCCAAAGAGACACAGGTCACCCTGAGTTTCCTTCCCTGAATCAACTTCTCGAAGTAAGGTGTTCTGCATCAAGCGAACTGCCTCAACCAAGGAATGCCGTAGCTGCTCCTCTGGGCCTGTGGCTATTCAAAGCCTGCAGTGCCACAGGAGGAAGGGGACTTACATGGCCGTAAGAACGCAAGCCGACTCTCTCTGGGAGGCACGGTGACTTCAGGCAGGAGGTCCTAGGTGGAATGGGAAACCGAGGGTTTCTCTGAGTTCAGCTCAGCCTCGGGTAATGCGTAAGACTTGGACGCCATGTGGGACGTGCCAGAACGGTGTCCGTGAACGTGTGCGAGTGCTGAGGACCTTAAGCTGCTCCCAAGGAGAGTGCAGCGCGTTTCCCTACGCTCGGCATACACAGAGGGGCTCTAAAGGGCTACGGGCCTGGATGTTGCTTAGCAGACCCAGGTGGGCCTGGCGGTACTCAGTGTTCCTGCCGGGAACAGGGGCCCCGCGCCAGCCTCCTAGGTGTCCAGAATACCCTGCTGCCGTTGAAGGTGCCCAGAGCCGAGGCCGCCGCCTCCTGGAAACCGCTGCACGCCTCCGCTTCTGCACTACCCCTCGGGGTCTTACTTCCAGGCCTGTGTTGTGCTGGGCGTGCCGTTAGCGACACGGCATGGTAAGATGCTGACTTTCTCCTCGGGCAGAGTGACTTCAGGTACGAGGTCCTCGAAGTATTCAAAGCACAGTGTTTTCCCATGGCAGCTCACACAAGGGCCATGACAAAGTCGGACTCACCCGAAATGCTGTCCTGAGGCTGTTCGAGGGCTCTGGAAATGTAGCGCTCCTCGAGGGACGGCCAGTGTGTAGCCCATCGCGCGGCACGCACAGAGGGCCTCCGGGGGTGGGGGAGTGGGGTCAACCAATGGGCCTCGAAGTTGCTCAGCCGCCCCACAGGGGTCTGGAGGTACTCGCTGAACTTGGAGGGCAAGTGATGCATACCCGAGAGGCCTAGGAGTCCTCCAAAGTGTACTACTTCCTTTAAAATAAAGCCTCTAAGCAACTGAGAACTCATGGAGACAGCTGCCTGCCTCCCTTTCTGCACGGCTACTAGGGGCCTACGCTGGAGGCAACTTGTCACGTTGAGGTTCCCTCTAGCTCTAGAGCTTGTCAGGCGGACCAGAGCCGCGGCCATGGAAGCACCTGGTTTAGACAGAGCAGACTCATAACGTTCCCCGAAGCACTCTGACAGGGCTAACAGGCCTGTCGAGAGCAGGGAATGTCAGGTAGCTTCAAGGCAGCATGAACGCAGCCTTCCAAACGGGAAAGCAAGGCTACTTGCAGCAGGCCCCCGTTTCCGTGGGCGCACTCAGCAGACATCCCCGTGGTTTCTAACAAGCCCAAAGAGACACAGGTCACCCTGAGTTTCCTTCCCTGAATCAACTTCTCGAAGTAGGGTGTTCTGCATCAAGCGAACTGCCTCAACCAAGGAACGCCGTAGCTGCTCCTCTGGGCCTGTGGCGATTCAAAGCCTGCAGTGCCACGGGAGGAAGGGGACTTACATGGCAGTAAGAACACAAGCCGACTCTCTCTGGGAGGCACGGTGACTTCAGGCAGGAGGTCCTAGGTGGAATGCGAAGCCGAGGGTTTCTCTGAGTTCAGCTCAGCCTCGGGTAATGCGTAAGACTTGGACGCCATGTGGGACGTGCCAGAACGGTGTCCGTGAACGTGTGCGAGTGTTGAGGACCTTAAGCTGCTCCCAAGGAGAGTGCAGCGCGTTTCCCTACGCTCGGCATACACAGAGGGGCTCTAAAGGGCTACGGGCCTGGATGTTGCTTAGCAGACCCAGGTGGGCCTGGCGGTACTCAGTGTTCCTGCCGGGAACAGGGGGCCCGCGCCAGCCTCCTAGGTGTCCAGAATACCCTGCTGCCGTTGAAGGTGCCCAGAGCCGAGGCCGCCGCCTCCTGGAAACCGCTGCACGCCTCCGCTTCTGCACGGCCACTCGGGGTCTTACTTCCAGGACTGTGTTCGTGCTGGGCGTGCCGTTAGCGACACGGCATGGTAACATGCTGGCTTTCTCCTCGGGCAGAGTGACTTCAGGTACGAGGTCCTCGAAGTATTCAAAGCACAGTGTTTTCCCATGGCAGCTCACACAAGGGCCATGACAAAGTCGGACTCACCCGAAATGCTGTCCTGAGGCTGTTCGAGGGCTCTGGAAATGTAGCGCTCCTCGAGGGACGGCCAGTGTGTAGCCCATCGCGCGGCACGCACAGAGGGCCTCCGGGGGTGGGGGAGTGGGGTCAACCAATGGGCCTCGAAGTTGCTCAGCCGCCCCACAGGGGTCTGGAGGTACTCGCTGAACTTGGAGGGCAAGTGATGCATACCCGAGAGGCCTAGGAGTCCTCCAAAGTGTACTACTTCCTTTAAAATAAAGCCTCTAAGCGACTGAGAACTCATGGAGACAGCTGCCTGCCTCCCTTTCTGCACGGCTACTAGGGGCCTACGCTGGAGGCAACTTGTCACGTTGAGGTTCCCTCTAGCTCTAGAGCTTGTCAGGCGGACCAGAGCCGCGGCCATGGAAGCACCTGGTTTAGACAGAGCAGACTCATAACGTTCCCCGAAGCACTCTGACAGGGCTAACAGGCCTGTCGAGAGCAGGGAATGTCAGGTAGCTTCAAGGCAGCATGAACGCAGCCTTCCAAACGGGAAAGCAAGGCTACTTGCAGCAGGCCCCCGTTTCCGTGGGCGCACTCAGCAGACATCCCCGTGGTTTCTAACAAGCCCAAAGAGACACAGGTCACCCTGAGTTTCCTTCCCTGAATCAACTTCTCGAAGTAAGGTGTTCTGCATCAAGCGAACTGCCTCAACCAAGGAATGCCGTAGCTGCTCCTCTGGGCCTGTGGCTATTCAAAGCCTGCAGTGCCACAGGAGGAAGGGGACTTACATGGCCGTAAGAACGCAAGCCGACTCTCTCTGGGAGGCACGGTGACTTCAGGCAGGAGGTCCTAGGTGGAATGGGAAACCGAGGGTTTCTCTGAGTTCAGCTCAGCCTCGGGTAATGCGTAAGACTTGGACGCCATGTGGGACGTGCCAGAACGGTGTCCGTGAACGTGTGCGAGTGCTGAGGACCTTAAGCTGCTCCCAAGGAGAGTGCAGCGCGTTTCCCTACGCTCGGCATACACAGAGGGGCTCTAAAGGGCTACGGGCCTGGATGTTGCTTAGCAGACCCAGGTGGGCCTGGCGGTACTCAGTGTTCCTGCCGGGAACAGGGGCCCCGCGCCAGCCTCCTAGGTGTCCAGAATACCCTGCTGCCGTTGAAGGTGCCCAGAGCCGAGGCCGCCGCCTCCTGGAAACCGCTGCACGCCTCCGCTTCTGCACGGCCACTCGGGGTCTTACTTCCAGGACTGTGTTCGTGCTGGGCGTGCCGTTAGCGACACGGCATGGTAACATGCTGGCTTTCTCCTCGGGCAGAGTGACTTCAGGTACGAGGTCCTCGAAGTATTCAAAGCACAGTGTTTTCCCATGGCAGCTCACACAAGGGCCATGACAAAGTCGGACTCACCCGAAATGCTGTCCTGAGGCTGTTCGAGGGCTCTGGAAATGTAGCGCTCCTCGAGGGACGGCCAGTGTGTAGCCCATCGCGCGGCACGCACAGAGGGCCTCCGGGGGTGGGGGAGTGGGGTCAACCAATGGGCCTCGAAGTTTCTCAGCCGCCCCACAGGGGTCTGGAGGTACTCGCTGAACTTGGAGGGAAAGTGATGCATACCCGAGAGGCCTAGGAGTCCTCCAAAGTGTACTACTTCCTTTAAAATAAAGCCTCTAAGCGACTGAGAACTCATGGAGACAGCTGCCTGCCTCCCTTTCTGCACGGCTACTAGGGGCCTACGCTGGAGGCAACTTGTCACGTTGAGGTTCCCTCTAGCTCTAGAGCTTGTCAGGCGGACCAGAGCCGCGGCCATGGAAGCACCTGGTTTAGACAGAGCAGACTCATAACGTTCCCCGAAGCACTCTGACAGGGCTAACAGGCCTGTCGAGAGCAGGGAATGTCAGGTAGCTTCAAGGCAGCATGAACGCAGCCTTCCAAACGGGAAAGCAAGGCTACTTGCAGCAGGCCCCCGTTTCCGTGGGCGCACTCAGCAGACATCCCCGTGGTTTCTAACAAGCCCAAAGAGACACAGGTCACCCTGAGTTTCCTTCCCTGAATCAACTTCTCGAAGTAAGGTGTTCTGCATCAAGCGAACTGCCTCAACCAAGGAATGCCGTAGCTGCTCCTCTGGGCCTGTGGCTATTCAAAGCCTGCAGTGCCACAGGAGGAAGGGGACTTACATTGCCGTAAGAACGCAAGCCGACTCTCTCTGGGAGGCACGGTGACTTCAGGCAGGAGGTCCTAGGTGGAATGCGAAGCCGAGGGTTTCTCTGAGTTCAGCTCAGCCTCGGGTAATGCGTAAGACTTCGACGCCATGTGGGACGTGCCAGAACGGTGTCCGTGAACGTGTGCGAGTGCTGAGGTCCTTCCGCGGCTCCCAAGGAGAGTGCAGCGCTTTTCCCTACGCTCGGCATACACAGAGGGGCTCTAAAGGGCTACGGGCCTGGATGTTGCTTAGCAGACCCAGGTGGGCCTGGCGGTACTCAGTGTTCCTGCCGGGAACAGGGGGCCCGCGCCAGCCTCCTAGGTGTCCAGAATACCCTGCTGCCGTTGAAGGTGCCCAGAGCCGAGGCCGCCGCCTCCTGGAAACCGCTGCACGCCTCCGCTTCTGCACTACCCCTCGGGGTCTTACTTCCAGGCCTGTGTTCGTGCTGGGCGTGCCGTTAGCGACACGGCATGGTAAGATGCTGACTTTCTCCTCGGGCAGAGTGACTTCAGGTACGAGGTCCTCGAAGTATTCAAAGCACAGTGTTTTCCCATGGCAGCTCACACAAGGGCCATGACAAAGTCGGACTCACCCGAAATGCTGTCCTGAGGCTGTTCGAGGGCTCTGGAAATGTAGCGCTCCTCGAGGGACGGCCAGTGTGTAGCCCATCGCGCGGCACGCACAGAGGGCCTCCGGGGGTGGGGGAGTGGGGTCAACCAATGGGCCTCGAAGTTGCTCAGCCGCCCCACAGGGGTCTGGAGGTACTCGCTGAACTTGGAGGGCAAGTGATGCATACCCGAGAGGCCTAGGAGTCCTCCAAAGTGTACTACTTCCTTTAAAATAAAGCCTCTAAGCAACTGAGAACTCATGGAGACAGCTGCCTGCCTCCCTTTCTGCACGGCTACTAGGGGCCTACGCTGGAGGCAACTTGTCACGTTGAGGTTCCCTCTAGCTCTAGAGCTTGTCAGGCGGACCAGAGCCGCGGCCATGGAAGCACCTGGTTTAGACAGAGCAGACTCATAACGTTCCCCGAAGCACTCTGACAGGGCTAACAGGCCTGTCGAGAGCAGGGAATGTCAGGTAGCTTCAAGGCAGCATGAACGCAGCCTTCCAAACGGGAAAGCAAGGCTACTTGCAGCAGGCCCCCGTTTCCGTGGGCGCACTCAGCAGACATCCCCGTGGTTTCTAACAAGCCCAAAGAGACACAGGTCACCCTGAGTTTCCTTCCCTGAATCAACTTCTCGAAGTAGGGTGTTCTGCATCAAGCGAACTGCCTCAACCAAGGAACGCCGTAGCTGCTCCTCTGGGCCTGTGGCGATTCAAAGCCTGCAGTGCCACGGGAGGAAGGGGACTTACATGGCAGTAAGAACACAAGCCGACTCTCTCTGGGAGGCACGGTGACTTCAGGCAGGAGGTCCTAGGTGGAATGCGAAGCCGAGGGTTTCTCTGAGTTCAGCTCAGCCTCGGGTAATGCGTAAGACTTGGACGCCATGTGGGACGTGCCAGAACGGTGTCCGTGAACGTGTGCGAGTGTTGAGGACCTTAAGCTGCTCCCAAGGAGAGTGCAGCGCGTTTCCCTACGCTCGGCATACACAGAGGGGCTCTAAAGGGCTACGGGCCTGGATGTTGCTTAGCAGACCCAGGTGGGCCTGGCGGTACTCAGTGTTCCTGCCGGGAACAGGGGGCCCGCGCCAGCCTCCTAGGTGTCCAGAATACCCTGCTGCCGTTGAAGGTGCCCAGAGCCGAGGCCGCCGCCTCCTGGAAACCGCTGCACGCCTCCGCTTCTGCACGGCCACTCGGGGTCTTACTTCCAGGACTGTGTTCGTGCTGGGCGTGCCGTTAGCGACACGGCATGGTAACATGCTGGCTTTCTCCTCGGGCAGAGTGACTTCAGGTACGAGGTCCTCGAAGTATTCAAAGCACAGTGTTTTCCCATGGCAGCTCACACAAGGGCCATGACAAAGTCGGACTCACCCGAAATGCTGTCCTGAGGCTGTTCGAGGGCTCTGGAAATGTAGCGCTCCTCGAGGGACGGCCAGTGTGTAGCCCATCGCGCGGCACGCACAGAGGGCCTCCGGGGGTGGGGGAGTGGGGTCAACCAATGGGCCTCGAAGTTGCTCAGCCGCCCCACAGGGGTCTGGAGGTACTCGCTGAACTTGGAGGGCAAGTGATGCATACCCGAGAGGCCTAGGAGTCCTCCAAAGTGTACTACTTCCTTTAAAATAAAGCCTCTAAGCGACTGAGAACTCATGGAGACAGCTGCCTGCCTCCCTTTCTGCACGGCTACTAGGGGCCTACGCTGGAGGCAACTTGTCACGTTGAGGTTCCCTCTAGCTCTAGAGCTTGTCAGGCGGACCAGAGCCGCGGCCATGGAAGCACCTGGTTTAGACAGAGCAGACTCATAACGTTCCCCGAAGCACTCTGACAGGGCTAACAGGCCTGTCGAGAGCAGGGAATGTCAGGTAGCTTCAAGGCAGCATGAACGCAGCCTTCCAAACGGGAAAGCAAGGCTACTTGCAGCAGGCCCCCGTTTCCGTGGGCGCACTCAGCAGACATCCCCGTGGTTTCTAACAAGCCCAAAGAGACACAGGTCACCCTGAGTTTCCTTCCCTGAATCAACTTCTCGAAGTAAGGTGTTCTGCATCAAGCGAACTGCCTCAACCAAGGAATGCCGTAGCTGCTCCTCTGGGCCTGTGGCTATTCAAAGCCTGCAGTGCCACAGGAGGAAGGGGACTTACATGGCCGTAAGAACGCAAGCCGACTCTCTCTGGGAGGCACGGTGACTTCAGGCAGGAGGTCCTAGGTGGAATGGGAAACCGAGGGTTTCTCTGAGTTCAGCTCAGCCTCGGGTAATGCGTAAGACTTGGACGCCATGTGGGACGTGCCAGAACGGTGTCCGTGAACGTGTGCGAGTGCTGAGGACCTTAAGCTGCTCCCAAGGAGAGTGCAGCGCGTTTCCCTACGCTCGGCATACACAGAGGGGCTCTAAAGGGCTACGGGCCTGGATGTTGCTTAGCAGACCCAGGTGGGCCTGGCGGTACTCAGTGTTCCTGCCGGGAACAGGGGGCCCGCGCCAGCCTCCTAGGTGTCCAGAATACCCTGCTGCCGTTGAAGGTGCCCAGAGCCGAGGCCGCCGCCTCCTGGAAACCGCTGCACGCCTCCGCTTCTGCACGGCCACTCGGGGTCTTACTTCCAGGACTGTGTTCGTGCTGGGCGTGCCGTTAGCGACACGGCATGGTAACATGCTGGCTTTCTCCTCGGGCAGAGTGACTTCAGGTACGAGGTCCTCGAAGTATTCAAAGCACAGTGTTTTCCCATGGCAGCTCACACAAGGGCCATGACAAAGTCGGACTCACCCGAAATGCTGTCCTGAGGCTGTTCGAGGGCTCTGGAAATGTAGCGCTCCTCGAGGGACGGCCAGTGTGTAGCCCATCGCGCGGCACGCACAGAGGGCCTCCGGGGGTGGGGGAGTGGGGTCAACCAATGGGCCTCGAAGTTGCTCAGCCGCCCCACAGGGGTCTGGAGGTACTCGCTGAACTTGGAGGGAAAGTGATGCATACCCGAGAGGCCTAGGAGTCCTCCAAAGTGTACTACTTCCTTTAAAATAAAGCCTCTAAGCGACTGAGAACTCATGGAGACAGCTGCCTGCCTCCCTTTCTGCACGGCTACTAGGGGCCTACGCTGGAGGCAACTTGTCACGTTGAGGTTCCCTCTAGCTCTAGAGCTTGTCAGGCGGACCAGAGCCGCGGCCATGGAAGCACCTGGTTTAGACAGAGCAGACTCATAACGTTCCCCGAAGCACTCTGACAGGGCTAACAGGCCTGTCGAGAGCAGGGAATGTCAGGTAGCTTCAAGGCAGCATGAACGCAGCCTTCCAAACGGGAAAGCAAGGCTACTTGCAGCAGGCCCCCGTTTCCGTGGGCGCACTCAGCAGACATCCCCGTGGTTTCTAACAAGCCCAAAGAGACACAGGTCACCCTGAGTTTCCTTCCCTGAATCAACTTCTCGAAGTAAGGTGTTCTGCATCAAGCGAACTGCCTCAACCAAGGAATGCCGTAGCTGCTCCTCTGGGCCTGTGGCTATTCAAAGCCTGCAGTGCCACAGGAGGAAGGGGACTTACATTGCCGTAAGAACGCAAGCCGACTCTCTCTGGGAGGCACGGTGACTTCAGGCAGGAGGTCCTAGGTGGAATGCGAAGCCGAGGGTTTCTCTGAGTTCAGCTCAGCCTCGGGTAATGCGTAAGACTTCGACGCCATGTGGGACGTGCCAGAACGGTGTCCGTGAACGTGTGCGAGTGCTGAGGTCCTTCCGCGGCTCCCAAGGAGAGTGCAGCGCTTTTCCCTACGCTCGGCATACACAGAGGGGCTCTAAAGGGCTACGGGCCTGGATGTTGCTTAGCAGACCCAGGTGGGCCTGGCGGTACTCAGTGTTCCTGCCGGGAACAGGGGGCCCGCGCCAGCCTCCTAGGTGTCCAGAATACCCTGCTGCCGTTGAAGGTGCCCAGAGCCGAGGCCGCCGCCTCCTGGAAACCGCTGCACGCCTCCGCTTCTGCACTACCCCTCGGGGTCTTACTTCCAGGCCTGTGTTCGTGCTGGGCGTGCCGTTAGCGACACGGCATGGTAAGATGCTGACTTTCTCCTCGGGCAGAGTGACTTCAGGTACGAGGTCCTCGAAGTATTCAAAGCACAGTGTTTTCCCATGGCAGCTCACACAAGGGCCATGACAAAGTCGGACTCACCCGAAATGCTGTCCTGAGGCTGTTCGAGGGCTCTGGAAATGTAGCGCTCCTCGAGGGACGGCCAGTGTGTAGCCCATCGCGCGGCACGCACAGAGGGCCTCCGGGGGTGGGGGAGTGGGGTCAACCAATGGGCCTCGAAGTTGCTCAGCCGCCCCACAGGGGTCTGGAGGTACTCGCTGAACTTGGAGGGCAAGTGATGCATACCCGAGAGGCCTAGGAGTCCTCCAAAGTGTACTACTTCCTTTAAAATAAAGCCTCTAAGCAACTGAGAACTCATGGAGACAGCTGCCTGCCTCCCTTTCTGCACGGCTACTAGGGGCCTACGCTGGAGGCAACTTGTCACGTTGAGGTTCCCTCTAGCTCTAGAGCTTGTCAGGCGGACCAGAGCCGCGGCCATGGAAGCACCTGGTTTAGACAGAGCAGACTCATAACGTTCCCCGAAGCACTCTGACAGGGCTAACAGGCCTGTCGAGAGCAGGGAATGTCAGGTAGCTTCAAGGCAGCATGAACGCAGCCTTCCAAACGGGAAAGCAAGGCTACTTGCAGCAGGCCCCCGTTTCCGTGGGCGCACTCAGCAGACATCCCCGTGGTTTCTAACAAGCCCAAAGAGACACAGGTCACCCTGAGTTTCCTTCCCTGAATCAACTTCTCGAAGTAGGGTGTTCTGCATCAAGCGAACTGCCTCAACCAAGGAACGCCGTAGCTGCTCCTCTGGGCCTGTGGCGATTCAAAGCCTGCAGTGCCACGGGAGGAAGGGGACTTACATGGCAGTAAGAACACAAGCCGACTCTCTCTGGGAGGCACGGTGACTTCAGGCAGGAGGTCCTAGGTGGAATGCGAAGCCGAGGGTTTCTCTGAGTTCAGCTCAGCCTCGGGTAATGCGTAAGACTTGGACGCCATGTGGGACGTGCCAGAACGGTGTCCGTGAACGTGTGCGAGTGTTGAGGACCTTAAGCTGCTCCCAAGGAGAGTGCAGCGCGTTTCCCTACGCTCGGCATACACAGAGGGGCTCTAAAGGGCTACGGGCCTGGATGTTGCTTAGCAGACCCAGGTGGGCCTGGCGGTACTCAGTGTTCCTGCCGGGAACAGGGGGCCCGCGCCAGCCTCCTAGGTGTCCAGAATACCCTGCTGCCGTTGAAGGTGCCCAGAGCCGAGGCCGCCGCCTCCTGGAAACCGCTGCACGCCTCCGCTTCTGCACGGCCACTCGGGGTCTTACTTCCAGGACTGTGTTCGTGCTGGGCGTGCCGTTAGCGACACGGCATGGTAACATGCTGGCTTTCTCCTCGGGCAGAGTGACTTCAGGTACGAGGTCCTCGAAGTATTCAAAGCACAGTGTTTTCCCATGGCAGCTCACACAAGGGCCATGACAAAGTCGGACTCACCCGAAATGCTGTCCTGAGGCTGTTCGAGGGCTCTGGAAATGTAGCGCTCCTCGAGGGACGGCCAGTGTGTAGCCCATCGCGCGGCACGCACAGAGGGCCTCCGGGGGTGGGGGAGTGGGGTCAACCAATGGGCCTCGAAGTTGCTCAGCCGCCCCACAGGGGTCTGGAGGTACTCGCTGAACTTGGAGGGCAAGTGATGCATACCCGAGAGGCCTAGGAGTCCTCCAAAGTGTACTACTTCCTTTAAAATAAAGCCTCTAAGCGACTGAGAACTCATGGAGACAGCTGCCTGCCTCCCTTTCTGCACGGCTACTAGGGGCCTACGCTGGAGGCAACTTGTCACGTTGAGGTTCCCTCTAGCTCTAGAGCTTGTCAGGCGGACCAGAGCCGCGGCCATGGAAGCACCTGGTTTAGACAGAGCAGACTCATAACGTTCCCCGAAGCACTCTGACAGGGCTAACAGGCCTGTCGAGAGCAGGGAATGTCAGGTAGCTTCAAGGCAGCATGAACGCAGCCTTCCAAACGGGAAAGCAAGGCTACTTGCAGCAGGCCCCCGTTTCCGTGGGCGCACTCAGCAGACATCCCCGTGGTTTCTAACAAGCCCAAAGAGACACAGGTCACCCTGAGTTTCCTTCCCTGAATCAACTTCTCGAAGTAGGGTGTTCTGCATCAAGCGAACTGCCTCAACCAAGGAACGCTGTAGCTGCTCCTCTGGGCCTGTGGCGATTCAAAGCCTGCAGTGCCACGGGAGGAAGGGGACTTACATGGCAGTAAGAACACAAGCCGACTCTCTCTGGGAGGCACGGTGACTTCAGGCAGGAGGTCCTAGGTGGAATGCGAAGCCGAGGGTTTCTCTGAGTTCAGCTCAGCCTCGGGTAATGCGTAAGACTTGGACGCCATGTGGGACGTGCCAGAACGGTGTCCGTGAACGTGTGCGAGTGTTGAGGACCTTAAGCTGCTCCCAAGGAGAGTGCAGCGCGTTTCCCTACGCTCGGCATACACAGAGGGGCTCTAAAGGGCTACGGGCCTGGATGTTGCTTAGCAGACCCAGGTGGGCCTGGCGGTACTCAGTGTTCCTGCCGGGAACAGGGGGCCCGCGCCAGCCTCCTAGGTGTCCAGAATACCCTGCTGCCGTTGAAGGTGCCCAGAGCCGAGGCCGCCGCCTCCTGGAAACCGCTGCACGCCTCCGCTTCTGCACGGCCACTCGGGGTCTTACTTCCAGGACTGTGTTCGTGCTGGGCGTGCCGTTAGCGACACGGCATGGTAACATGCTGGCTTTCTCCTCGGGCAGAGTGACTTCAGGTACGAGGTCCTCGAAGTATTCAAAGCACAGTGTTTTCCCATGGCAGCTGACACAAGGGCCATGACAAAGTCGGACTCACCCGAAATGCTGTCCTGAGGCTGTTCGAGGGCTCTGGAAATGTAGCGCTCCTCGAGGGACGGCCAGTGTGTAGCCCATCGCGCGGCACGCACAGAGGGCCTCCGGGGGTGGGGGAGTGGGGTCAACCAATGGGCCTCGAAGTTGCTCAGCCGCCCCACAGGGGTCTGGAGGTACTCGCTGAACTTGGAGGGAAAGTGATGCATACCCGAGAGGCCTAGGAGTCCTCCAAAGTGTACTACTTCCTTTAAAATAAAGCCTCTAAGCGACTGAGAACTCATGGAGACAGCTGCCTGCCTCCCTTTCTGCACGGCTACTAGGGGCCTACGCTGGAGGCAACTTGTCACGTTGAGGTTCCCTCTAGCTCTAGAGCTTGTCAGGCGGACCAGAGCCGCGGCCATGGAAGCACCTGGTTTAGACAGAGCAGACTCATAACGTTCCCCGAAGCACTCTGACAGGGCTAACAGGCCTGTCGAGAGCAGGGAATGTCAGGTAGCTTCAAGGCAGCATGAACGCAGCCTTCCAAACGGGAAAGCAAGGCTACTTGCAGCAGGCCCCCGTTTCCGTGGGCGCACTCAGCAGACATCCCCGTGGTTTCTAACAAGCCCAAAGAGACACAGGTCACCCTGAGTTTCCTTCCCTGAATCAACTTCTCGAAGTAAGGTGTTCTGCATCAAGCGAACTGCCTCAACCAAGGAATGCCGTAGCTGCTCCTCTGGGCCTGTGGCTATTCAAAGCCTGCAGTGCCACAGGAGGAAGGGGACTTACATTGCCGTAAGAACGCAAGCCGACTCTCTCTGGGAGGCACGGTGACTTCAGGCAGGAGGTCCTAGGTGGAATGCGAAGCCGAGGGTTTCTCTGAGTTCAGCTCAGCCTCGGGTAATGCGTAAGACTTCGACGCCATGTGGGACGTGCCAGAACGGTGTCCGTGAACGTGTGCGAGTGCTGAGGTCCTTCCGCGGCTCCCAAGGAGAGTGCAGCGCTTTTCCCTACGCTCGGCATACACAGAGGGGCTCTAAAGGGCTACGGGCCTGGATGTTGCTTAGCAGACCCAGGTGGGCCTGGCGGTACTCAGTGTTCCTGCCGGGAACAGGGGGCCCGCGCCAGCCTCCTAGGTGTCCAGAATACCCTGCTGCCGTTGAAGGTGCCCAGAGCCGAGGCCGCCGCCTCCTGGAAACCGCTGCACGCCTCCGCTTCTGCACGGCCACTCGGGGTCTTACTTCCAGGCCTGTGTTCGTGCTGGGCGTGCCGTTAGCGACACGGCATGGTAACATGCTGGCTTTCTCCTCGGGCAGAGTGACTTCAGGTACGAGGTCCTCGAAGTATTCAAAGCACAGTGTTTTCCCATGGCAGCTCACACAAGGGCCATGACAAAGTCGGACTCACCCGAAATGCTGTCCTGAGGCTGTTCGAGGGCTCTGGAAATGTAGCGCTCCTCGAGGGACGGCCAGTGTGTAGCCCATCGCGCGGCACGCACAGAGGGCCTCCGGGGGTGGGGGAGTGGGGTCAACCAATGGGCCTCGAAGTTGCTCAGCCGCCCCACAGGGGTCTGGAGGTACTCGCTGAACTTGGAGGGCAAGTGATGCATACCCGAGAGGCCTAGGAGTCCTCCAAAGTGTACTACTTCCTTTAAAATAAAGCCTCTAAGCGACTGAGAACTCATGGAGACAGCTGCCTGCCTCCCTTTCTGCACGGCTACTAGGGGCCTACGCTGGAGGCAACTTGTCACGTTGAGGTTCCCTCTAGCTCTAGAGCTTGTCAGGCGGACCAGAGCCGCGGCCATGGAAGCACCTGGTTTAGACAGAGCAGACTCATAACGTTCCCCGAAGCACTCTGACAGGGCTAACAGGCCTGTCGAGAGCAGGGAATGTCAGGTAGCTTCAAGGCAGCATGAACGCAGCCTTCCAAACGGGAAAGCAAGGCTACTTGCAGCAGGCCCCCGTTTCCGTGGGCGCACTCAGCAGACATCCCCGTGGTTTCTAACAAGCCCAAAGAGACACAGGTCACCCTGAGTTTCCTTCCCTGAATCAACTTCTCGAAGTAAGGTGTTCTGCATCAAGCGAACTGCCTCAACCAAGGAATGCCGTAGCTGCTCCTCTGGGCCTGTGGCTATTCAAAGCCTGCAGTGCCACAGGAGGAAGGGGACTTACATGGCAGTAAGAACGCAAGCCGACTCTCTCTGGGAGGCACGGTGACTTCAGGCAGGAGGTCCTAGGTGGAATGCGAAGCCGAGGGTTTCTCTGAGTTCAGCTCAGCCTCGGGTAATGCGTAAGACTTCGACGCCATGTGGGACGTGCCAGAACGGTGTCCGTGAACGTGTGCGAGTGCTGAGGTCCTTCCGCGGCTCCCAAGGAGAGTGCAGCGCTTTTCCCTACGCTCGGCATACACAGAGGGGCTCTAAAGGGCTACGGGCCTGGATGTTGCTTAGCAGACCCAGGTGGGCCTGGCGGTACTCAGTGTTCCTGCCGGGAACAGGGGGCCCGCGCCAGCCTCCTAGGTGTCCAGAATACCCTGCTGCCGTTGAAGGTGCCCAGAGCCGAGGCCGCCGCCTCCTGGAAACCGCTGCACGCCTCCGCTTCTGCACTACCCCTCGGGGTCTTACTTCCAGGCCTGTGTTCGTGCTGGGCGTGCCGTTAGCGACACGGCATGGTAAGATGCTGACTTTCTCCTCGGGCAGAGTGACTTCAGGTACGAGGTCCTCGAAGTATTCAAAGCACAGTGTTTTCCCATGGCAGCTGACACAAGGGCCATGACAAAGTCGGACTCACCCGAAATGCTGTCCTGAGGCTGTTCGAGGGCTCTGGAAATGTAGCGCTCCTCGAGGGACGGCCAGTGTGTAGCCCATCGCGCGGCACGCACAGAGGGCCTCCGGGGGTGGGGGAGTGGGGTCAACCAATGGGCCTCGAAGTTGCTCAGCCGCCCCACAGGGGTCTGGAGGTACTCGCTGAACTTGGAGGGCAAGTGATGCATACCCGAGAGGCCTAGGAGTCCTCCAAAGTGTACTACTTCCTTTAAAATAAAGCCTCTAAGCGACTGAGAACTCATGGAGACAGCTGCCTGCCTCCCTTTCTGCACGGCTACTAGGGGCCTACGCTGGAGGCAACTTGTCACGTTGAGGTTCCCTCTAGCTCTAGAGCTTGTCAGGCGGACCAGAGCCGCGGCCATGGAAGCACCTGGTTTAGACAGAGCAGACTCATAACGTTCCCCGAAGCACTCTGACAGGGCTAACAGGCCTGTCGAGAGCAGGGAATGTCAGGTAGCTTCAAGGCAGCATGAACGCAGCCTTCCAAACGGGAAAGCAAGGCTACTTGCAGCAGGCCCCCGTTTCCGTGGGCGCACTCAGCAGACATCCCCGTGGTTTCTAACAAGCCCAAAGAGACACAGGTCACCCTGAGTTTCCTTCCCTGAATCAACTTCTCGAAGTAGGGTGTTCTGCATCAAGCGAACTGCCTCAACCAAGGAACGCCGTAGCTGCTCCTCTGGGCCTGTGGCGATTCAAAGCCTGCAGTGCCACGGGAGGAAGGGGACTTACATGGCAGTAAGAACACAAGCCGACTCTCTCTGGGAGGCACGGTGACTTCAGGCAGGAGGTCCTAGGTGGAATGCGAAGCCGAGGGTTTCTCTGAGTTCAGCTCAGCCTCGGGTAATGCGTAAGACTTGGACGCCATGTGGGACGTGCCAGAACGGTGTCCGTGAACGTGTGCGAGTGCTGAGGACCTTAAGCTGCTCCCAAGGAGAGTGCAGCGCGTTTCCCTACGCTCGGCATACACAGAGGGGCTCTAAAGGGCTACGGGCCTGGATGTTGCTTAGCAGACCCAGGTGGGCCTGGCGGTACTCAGTGTTCCTGCCGGGAACAGGGGGCCCGCGCCAGCCTCCTAGGTGTCCAGAATACCCTGCTGCCGTTGAAGGTGCCCAGAGCCGAGGCCGCCGCCTCCTGGAAACCGCTGCACGCCTCCGCTTCTGCACGGCCACTCGGGGTCTTACTTCCAGGACTGTGTTCGTGCTGGGCGTGCCGTTAGCGACACGGCATGGTAACATGCTGGCTTTCTCCTCGGGCAGAGTGACTTCAGGTACGAGGTCCTCGAAGTATTCAAAGCACAGTGTTTTCCCATGGCAGCTCACACAAGGGCCATGACAAAGTCGGACTCACCCGAAATGCTGTCCTGAGGCTGTTCGAGGGCTCTGGAAATGTAGCGCTCCTCGAGGGACGTCCAGTGTGTAGCCCATCGCGCGGCACGCACAGAGGGCCTCCGGGGGTGGGGGAGTGGGGTCAACCAATGGGCCTCGAAGTTGCTCAGCCGCCCCACAGGGGTCTGGAGGTACTCGCTGAACTTGGAGGGCAAGTGATGCATACCCGAGAGGCCTAGGAGTCCTCCAAAGTGTACTACTTCCTTTAAAATAAAGCCTCTAAGCAACTGAGAACTCATGGAGACAGCTGCCTGCCTCCCTTTCTGCACGGCTACTAGGGGCCTACGCTGGAGGCAACTTGTCACGTTGAGGTTCCCTCTAGCTCTAGAGCTTGTCAGGCGGACCAGAGCCGCGGCCATGGAAGCACCTGGTTTAGACAGAGCAGACTCATAACGTTCCCCGAAGCACTCTGACAGGGCTAACAGGCCTGTCGAGAGCAGGGAATGTCAGGTAGCTTCAAGGCAGCATGAACGCAGCCTTCCAAACGGGAAAGCAAGGCTACTTGCAGCAGGCCCTCGTTTCCGTGGGCGCACTCAGCAGACATCCCCGTGGTTTCTAACAAGCCCAAAGAGACACAGGTCACCCTGAGTTTCCTTCCCTGAATCAACTTCTCGAAGTAGGGTGTTCTGCATCAAGCGAACTGCCTCAACCAAGGAACGCCGTAGCTGCTCCTCTGGGCCTGTGGCGATTCAAAGCCTGCAGTGCCACGGGAGGAAGGGGACTTACATGGCAGTAAGAACACAAGCCGACTCTCTCTGGGAGGCACGGTGACTTCAGGCAGGAGGTCCTAGGTGGAATGCGAAGCCGAGGGTTTCTCTGAGTTCAGCTCAGCCTCGGGTAATGCGTAAGACTTGGACGCCATGTGGGACGTGCCAGAACGGTGTCCGTGAACGTGTGCGAGTGCTGAGGACCTTAAGCTGCTCCCAAGGAGAGTGCAGCGCGTTTCCCTACGCTCGGCATACACAGAGGGGCTCTAAAGGGCTACGGGCCTGGATGTTGCTTAGCAGACCCAGGTGGGCCTGGCGGTACTCAGTGTTCCTGCCGGGAACAGGGGGCCCGCGCCAGCCTCCTAGGTGTCCAGAATACCCTGCTGCCGTTGAAGGTGCCCAGAGCCGAGGCCGCCGCCTCCTGGAAACCGCTGCACGCCTCCGCTTCTGCACGGCCACTCGGGGTCTTACTTCCAGGCCTGTGTTCGTGCTGGGCGTGCCGTTAGCGACACGGCATGGTAACATGCTGGCTTTCTCCTCGGGCAGAGTGACTTCAGGTACGAGGTCCTCGAAGTATTCAAAGCACAGTGTTTTCCCATGGCAGCTGACACAAGGGCCATGACAAAGTCGGACTCACCCGAAATGCTGTCCTGAGGCTGTTCGAGGGCTCTGGAAATGTAGCGCTCCTCGAGGGACGTCCAGTGTGTAGCCCATCGCGCGGCACGCACAGAGGGCCTCCGGGGGTGGGGGAGTGGGGTCAACCAATGGGCCTCGAAGTTGCTCAGCCGCCCCACAGGGGTCTGGAGGTACTCGCTGAACTTGGAGGGCAAGTGATGCATACCCGAGAGGCCTAGGAGTCCTCCAAAGTGTACTACTTCCTTTAAAATAAAGCCTCTAAGCGACTGAGAACTCATGGAGACAGCTGCCTGCCTCCCTTTCTGCACGGCTACTAGGGGCCTACGCTGGAGGCAACTTGTCACGTTGAGGTTCCCTCTAGCTCTAGAGCTTGTCAGGCGGACCAGAGCCGCGGCCATGGAAGCACCTGGTTTAGACAGAGCAGACTCATAACGTTCCCCGAAGCACTCTGACAGGGCTAACAGGCCTGTCGAGAGCAGGGAATGTCAGGTAGCTTCAAGGCAGCATGAACGCAGCCTTCCAAACGGGAAAGCAAGGCTACTTGCAGCAGGCCCCCGTTTCCGTGGGCGCACTCAGCAGACATCCCCGTGGTTTCTAACAAGCCCAAAGAGACACAGGTCACCCTGAGTTTCCTTCCCTGAATCAACTTCTCGAAGTAGGGTGTTCTGCATCAAGCGAACTGCCTCAACCAAGGAACGCCGTAGCTGCTCCTCTGGGCCTGTGGCGATTCAAAGCCTGCAGTGCCACGGGAGGAAGGGGACTTACATGGCAGTAAGAACACAAGCCGACTCTCTCTGGGAGGCACGGTGACTTCAGGCAGGAGGTCCTAGGTGGAATGCGAAGCCGAGGGTTTCTCTGAGTTCAGCTCAGCCTCGGGTAATGCGTAAGACTTGGACGCCATGTGGGACGTGCCAGAACGGTGTCCGTGAACGTGTGCGAGTGCTGAGGACCTTAAGCTGCTCCCAAGGAGAGTGCAGCGCGTTTCCCTACGCTCGGCATACACAGAGGGGCTCTAAAGGGCTACGGGCCTGGATGTTGCTTAGCAGACCCAGGTGGGCCTGGCGGTACTCAGTGTTCCTGCCGGGAACAGGGGGCCCGCGCCAGCCTCCTAGGTGTCCAGAATACCCTGCTGCCGTTGAAGGTGCCCAGAGCCGAGGCCGCCGCCTCCTGGAAACCGCTGCACGCCTCCGCTTCTGCACGGCCACTCGGGGTCTTACTTCCAGGACTGTGTTCGTGCTGGGCGTGCCGTTAGCGACACGGCATGGTAACATGCTGGCTTTCTCCTCGGGCAGAGTGACTTCAGGTACGAGGTCCTCGAAGTATTCAAAGCACAGTGTTTTCCCATGGCAGCTCACACAAGGGCCATGACAAAGTCGGACTCACCCGAAATGCTGTCCTGAGGCTGTTCGAGGGCTCTGGAAATGTAGCGCTCCTCGAGGGACGTCCAGTGTGTAGCCCATCGCGCGGCACGCACAGAGGGCCTCCGGGGGTGGGGGAGTGGGGTCAACCAATGGGCCTCGAAGTTGCTCAGCCGCCCCACAGGGGTCTGGAGGTACTCGCTGAACTTGGAGGGAAAGTGATGCATACCCGAGAGGCCTAGGAGTCCTCCAAAGTGTACTACTTCCTTTAAAATAAAGCCTCTAAGCGACTGAGAACTCATGGAGACAGCTGCCTGCCTCCCTTTCTGCACGGCTACTAGGGGCCTACGCTGGAGGCAACTTGTCACGTTGAGGTTCCCTCTAGCTCTAGAGCTTGTCAGGCGGACCAGAGCCGCGGCCATGGAAGCACCTGGTTTAGACAGAGCAGACTCATAACGTTCCCCGAAGCACTCTGACAGGGCTAACAGGCCTGTCGAGAGCAGGGAATGTCAGGTAGCTTCAAGGCAGCATGAACGCAGCCTTCCAAACGGGAAAGCAAGGCTACTTGCAGCAGGCCCCCGTTTCCGTGGGCGCACTCAGCAGACATCCCCGTGGTTTCTAACAAGCCCAAAGAGACACAGGTCACCCTGAGTTTCCTTCCCTGAATCAACTTCTCGAAGTAGGGTGTTCTGCATCAAGCGAACTGCCTCAACCAAGGAACGCCGTAGCTGCTCCTCTGGGCCTGTGGCGATTCAAAGCCTGCAGTGCCACGGGAGGAAGGGGACTTACATGGCAGTAAGAACACAAGCCGACTCTCTCTGGGAGGCACGGTGACTTCAGGCAGGAGGTCCTAGGTGGAATGCGAAGCCGAGGGTTTCTCTGAGTTCAGCTCAGCCTCGGGTAATGCGTAAGACTTGGACGCCATGTGGGACGTGCCAGAACGGTGTCCGTGAACGTGTGCGAGTGCTGAGGACCTTAAGCTGCTCCCAAGGAGAGTGCAGCGCGTTTCCCTACGCTCGGCATACACAGAGGGGCTCTAAAGGGCTACGGGCCTGGATGTTGCTTAGCAGACCCAGGTGGGCCTGGCGGTACTCAGTGTTCCTGCCGGGAACAGGGGGCCCGCGCCAGCCTCCTAGGTGTCCAGAATACCCTGCTGCCGTTGAAGGTGCCCAGAGCCGAGGCCGCCGCCTCCTGGAAACCGCTGCACGCCTCCGCTTCTGCACGGCCACTCGGGGTCTTACTTCCAGGACTGTGTTCGTGCTGGGCGTGCCGTTAGCGACACGGCATGGTAACATGCTGGCTTTCTCCTCGGGCAGAGTGACTTCAGGTACGAGGTCCTCGAAGTATTCAAAGCACAGTGTTTTCCCATGGCAGCTCACACAAGGGCCATGACAAAGTCGGACTCACCCGAAATGCTGTCCTGAGGCTGTTCGAGGGCTCTGGAAATGTAGCGCTCCTCGAGGGACGGCCAGTGTGTAGCCCATCGCGCGGCACGCACAGAGGGCCTCCGGGGGTGGGGGAGTGGGGTCAACCAATGGGCCTCGAAGTTGCTCAGCCGCCCCACAGGGGTCTGGAGGTACTCGCTGAACTTGGAGGGCAAGTGATGCATACCCGAGAGGCCTAGGAGTCCTCCAAAGTGTACTACTTCCTTTAAAATAAAGCCTCTAAGCGACTGAGAACTCATGGAGACAGCTGCCTGCCTCCCTTTCTGCACGGCTACTAGGGGCCTACGCTGGAGGCAACTTGTCACGTTGAGGTTCCCTCTAGCTCTAGAGCTTGTCAGGCGGACCAGAGCCGCGGCCATGGAAGCACCTGGTTTAGACAGAGCAGACTCATAACGTTCCCCGAAGCACTCTGACAGGGCTAACAGGCCTGTCGAGAGCAGGGAATGTCAGGTAGCTTCAAGGCAGCATGAACGCAGCCTTCCAAACGGGAAAGCAAGGCTACTTGCAGCAGGCCCCCGTTTCCGTGGGCGCACTCAGCAGACATTCCCGTGGTTTCTAACAAGCCCAAAGAGACACAGGTCACCCTGAGTTTCCTTCCCTGAATCAACTTCTCGAAGTAAGGTGTTCTGCATCAAGCGAACTGCCTCAACCAAGGAATGCCGTAGCTGCTCCTCTGGGCCTGTGGCTATTCAAAGCCTGCAGTGCCACGGGAGGAAGGGGACTTACATGGCCGTAAGAACGCAAGCCGACTCTCTCTGGGAGGCACGGTGACTTCAGGCAGGAGGTCCTAGGTGGAATGGGAAACCGAGGGTTTCTCTGAGTTCAGCTCAGCCTCGGGTAATGCGTAAGACTTGGACGCCATGTGGGACGTGCCAGAACGGTGTCCGTGAACGTGTGCGAGTGCTGAGGACCTTAAGCTGCTCCCAAGGAGAGTGCAGCGCGTTTCCCTACGCTCGGCATACACAGAGGGGCTCTAAAGGGCTACGGGCCTGGATGTTGCTTAGCAGACCCAGGTGGGCCTGGCGGTACTCAGTGTTCCTGCCGGGAACAGGGGGCCCGCGCCAGCCTCCTAGGTGTCCAGAATACCCTGCTGCCGTTGAAGGTGCCCAGAGCCGAGGCCGCCGCCTCCTGGAAACCGCTGCACGCCTCCGCTTCTGCACGGCCACTCGGGGTCTTACTTCCAGGACTGTGTTCGTGCTGGGCGTGCCGTTAGCGACACGGCATGGTAACATGCTGGCTTTCTCCTCGGGCAGAGTGACTTCAGGTACGAGGTCCTCGAAGTATTCAAAGCACAGTGTTTTCCCATGGCAGCTGACACAAGGGCCATGACAAAGTCGGACTCACCCGAAATGCTGTCCTGAGGCTGTTCGAGGGCTCTGGAAATGTAGCGCTCCTCGAGGGACGGCCAGTGTGTAGCCCATCGCGCGGCACGCACAGAGGGCCTCCGGGGGTGGGGGAGTGGGGTCAACCAATGGGCCTCGAAGTTGCTCAGCCGCCCCACAGGGGTCTGGAGGTACTCGCTGAACTTGGAGGGAAAGTGATGCATACCCGAGAGGCCTAGGAGTCCTCCAAAGTGTACTACTTCCTTTAAAATAAAGCCTCTAAGCGACTGAGAACTCATGGAGACAGCTGCCTGCCTCCCTTTCTGCACGGCTACTAGGGGCCTACGCTGGAGGCAACTTGTCACGTTGAGGTTCCCTCTAGCTCTAGAGCTTGTCAGGCGGACCAGAGCCGCGGCCATGGAAGCACCTGGTTTAGACAGAGCAGACTCATAACGTTCCCCGAAGCACTCTGACAGGGCTAACAGGCCTGTCGAGAGCAGGGAATGTCAGGTAGCTTCAAGGCAGCATGAACGCAGCCTTCCAAACGGGAAAGCAAGGCTACTTGCAGCAGGCCCCCGTTTCCGTGGGCGCACTCAGCAGACATCCCCGTGGTTTCTAACAAGCCCAAAGAGACACAGGTCACCCTGAGTTTCCTTCCCTGAATCAACTTCTCGAAGTAAGGTGTTCTGCATCAAGCGAACTGCCTCAACCAAGGAATGCCGTAGCTGCTCCTCTGGGCCTGTGGCCATTCAAAGCCTGCAGTGCCACAGGAGGAAGGGGACTTACATGGCAGTAAGAACGCAAGCCGACTCTCTCTGGGAGGCACGGTGACTTCAGGCAGGAGGTCCTAGGTGGAATGCGAAGCCGAGGGTTTCTCTGAGTTCAGCTCAGCCTCGGGTAATGCGTAAGACTTCGACGCCATGTGGGACGTGCCAGAACGGTGTCCGTGAACGTGTGCGAGTGCTGAGGTCCTTCCGCGGCTCCCAAGGAGAGTGCAGCGCTTTTCCCTACGCTCGGCATACACAGAGGGGCTCTAAAGGGCTACGGGCCTGGATGTTGCTTAGCAGACCCAGGTGGGCCTGGCGGTACTCAGTGTTCCTGCCGGGAACAGGGGGCCCGCGCCAGCCTCCTAGGTGTCCAGAATACCCTGCTGCCGTTGAAGGTGCCCAGAGCCGAGGCCGCCGCCTCCTGGAAACCGCTGCACGCCTCTGCTTCTGCACTACCCCTCGGGGTCTTACTTCCAGGCCTGTGTTCGTGCTGGGCGTGCCGTTAGCGACACGGCATGGTAAGATGCTGACTTTCTCCTCGGGCAGAGTGACTTCAGGTACGAGGTCCTCGAAGTATTCAAAGCACAGTGTTTTCCCATGGCAGCTCACACAAGGGCCATGACAAAGTCGGACTCACCCGAAATGCTGTCCTGAGGCTGTTCGAGGGCTCTGGAAATGTAGCGCTCCTCGAGGGACGGCCAGTGTGTAGCCCATCGCGCGGCACGCACAGAGGGCCTCCGGGGGTGGGGGAGTGGGGTCAACCAATGGGCCTCGAAGTTGCTCAGCCGCCCCACAGGGGTCTGGAGGTACTCGCTGAACTTGGAGGGCAAGTGATGCATACCCGAGAGGCCTAGGAGTCCTCCAAAGTGTACTACTTCCTTTAAAATAAAGCCTCTAAGCGACTGAGAACTCATGGAGACAGCTGCCTGCCTCCCTTTCTGCACGGCTACTAGGGGCCTACGCTGGAGGCAACTTGTCACGTTGAGGTTCCCTCTAGCTCTAGAGCTTGTCAGGCGGACCAGAGCCGCGGCCATGGAAGCACCTGGTTTAGACAGAGCAGACTCATAACGTTCCCCGAAGCACTCTGACAGGGCTAACAGGCCTGTCGAGAGCAGGGAATGTCAGGTAGCTTCAAGGCAGCATGAACGCAGCCTTCCAAACGGGAAAGCAAGGCTACTTGCAGCAGGCCCCCGTTTCCGTGGGCGCACTCAGCAGACATCCCCGTGGTTTCTAACAAGCCCAAAGAGACACAGGTCACCCTGAGTTTCCTTCCCTGAATCAACTTCTCGAAGTAGGGTGTTCTGCATCAAGCGAACTGCCTCAACCAAGGAACGCCGTAGCTGCTCCTCTGGGCCTGTGGCGATTCAAAGCCTGCAGTGCCACGGGAGGAAGGGGACTTACATGGCAGTAAGAACACAAGCCGACTCTCTCTGGGAGGCACGGTGACTTCAGGCAGGAGGTCCTAGGTGGAATGCGAAGCCGAGGGTTTCTCTGAGTTCAGCTCAGCCTCGGGTAATGCGTAAGACTTGGACGCCATGTGGGACGTGCCAGAACGGTGTCCGTGAACGTGTGCGAGTGCTGAGGACCTTAAGCTGCTCCCAAGGAGAGTGCAGCGCGTTTCCCTACGCTCGGCATACACAGAGGGGCTCTAAAGGGCTACGGGCCTGGATGTTGCTTAGCAGACCCAGGTGGGCCTGGCGGTACTCAGTGTTCCTGCCGGGAACAGGGGGCCCGCGCCAGCCTCCTAGGTGTCCAGAATACCCTGCTGCCGTTGAAGGTGCCCAGAGCCGAGGCCGCCGCCTCCTGGAAACCGCTGCACGCCTCCGCTTCTGCACGGCCACTCGGGGTCTTACTTCCAGGACTGTGTTCGTGCTGGGCGTGCCGTTAGCGACACGGCATGGTAACATGCTGGCTTTCTCCTCGGGCAGAGTGACTTCAGGTACGAGGTCCTCGAAGTATTCAAAGCACAGTGTTTTCCCATGGCAGCTCACACAAGGGCCATGACAAAGTCGGACTCACCCGAAATGCTGTCCTGAGGCTGTTCGAGGGCTCTGGAAATGTAGCGCTCCTCGAGGGACGGCCAGTGTGTAGCCCATCGCGCGGCACGCACAGAGGGCCTCCGGGGGTGGGGGAGTGGGGTCAACCAATGGGCCTCGAAGTTGCTCAGCCGCCCCACAGGGGTCTGGAGGTACTCGCTGAACTTGGAGGGCAAGTGATGCATACCCGAGAGGCCTAGGAGTCCTCCAAAGTGTACTACTTCCTTTAAAATAAAGCCTCTAAGCGACTGAGAACTCATGGAGACAGCTGCCTGCCTCCCTTTCTGCACGGCTACTAGGGGCCTACGCTGGAGGCAACTTGTCACGTTGAGGTTCCCTCTAGCTCTAGAGCTTGTCAGGCGGACCAGAGCCGCGGCCATGGAAGCACCTGGTTTAGACAGAGCAGACTCATAACGTTCCCCGAAGCACTCTGACAGGGCTAACAGGCCTGTCGAGAGCAGGGAATGTCAGGTAGCTTCAAGGCAGCATGAACGCAGCCTTCCAAACGGGAAAGCAAGGCTACTTGCAGCAGGCCCCCGTTTCCGTGGGCGCACTCAGCAGACATCCCCGTGGTTTCTAACAAGCCCAAAGAGACACAGGTCACCCTGAGTTTCCTTCCCTGAATCAACTTCTCGAAGTAGGGTGTTCTGCATCAAGCGAACTGCCTCAACCAAGGAACGCCGTAGCTGCTCCTCTGGGCCTGTGGCGATTCAAAGCCTGCAGTGCCACGGGAGGAAGGGGACTTACATGGCAGTAAGAACACAAGCCGACTCTCTCTGGGAGGCACGGTGACTTCAGGCAGGAGGTCCTAGGTGGAATGCGAAGCCGAGGGTTTCTCTGAGTTCAGCTCAGCCTCGGGTAATGCGTAAGACTTGGACGCCATGTGGGACGTGCCAGAACGGTGTCCGTGAACGTGTGCGAGTGCTGAGGACCTTAAGCTGCTCCCAAGGAGAGTGCAGCGCGTTTCCCTACGCTCGGCATACACAGAGGGGCTCTAAAGGGCTACGGGCCTGGATGTTGCTTAGCAGACCCAGGTGGGCCTGGCGGTACTCAGTGTTCCTGCCGGGAACAGGGGGCCCGCGCCAGCCTCCTAGGTGTCCAGAATACCCTGCTGCCGTTGAAGGTGCCCAGAGCCGAGGCCGCCGCCTCCTGGAAACCGCTGCACGCCTCCGCTTCTGCACGGCCACTCGGGGTCTTACTTCCAGGACTGTGTTCGTGCTGGGCGTGCCGTTAGCGACACGGCATGGTAACATGCTGGCTTTCTCCTCGGGCAGAGTGACTTCAGGTACGAGGTCCTCGAAGTATTCAAAGCACAGTGTTTTCCCATGGCAGCTCACACAAGGGCCATGACAAAGTCGGACTCACCCGAAATGCTGTCCTGAGGCTGTTCGAGGGCTCTGGAAATGTAGCGCTCCTCGAGGGACGGCCAGTGTGTAGCCCATCGCGCGGCACGCACAGAGGGCCTCCGGGGGTGGGGGAGTGGGGTCAACCAATGGGCCTCGAAGTTGCTCAGCCGCCCCACAGGGGTCTGGAGGTACTCGCTGAACTTGGAGGGCAAGTGATGCATACCCGAGAGGCCTAGGAGTCCTCCAAAGTGTACTACTTCCTTTAAAATAAAGCCTCTAAGCGACTGAGAACTCATGGAGACAGCTGCCTGCCTCCCTTTCTGCACGGCTACTAGGGGCCTACGCTGGAGGCAACTTGTCACGTTGAGGTTCCCTCTAGCTCTAGAGCTTGTCAGGCGGACCAGAGCCGCGGCCATGGAAGCACCTGGTTTAGACAGAGCAGACTCATAACGTTCCCCGAAGCACTCTGACAGGGCTAACAGGCCTGTCGAGAGCAGGGAATGTCAGGTAGCTTCAAGGCAGCATGAACGCAGCCTTCCAAACGGGAAAGCAAGGCTACTTGCAGCAGGCCCCCGTTTCCGTGGGCGCACTCAGCAGACATCCCCGTGGTTTCTAACAAGCCCAAAGAGACACAGGTCACCCTGAGTTTCCTTCCCTGAATCAACTTCTCGAAGTAGGGTGTTCTGCATCAAGCGAACTGCCTCAACCAAGGAACGCCGTAGCTGCTCCTCTGGGCCTGTGGCGATTCAAAGCCTGCAGTGCCACGGGAGGAAGGGGACTTACATGGCAGTAAGAACACAAGCCGACTCTCTCTGGGAGGCACGGTGACTTCAGGCAGGAGGTCCTAGGTGGAATGCGAAGCCGAGGGTTTCTCTGAGTTCAGCTCAGCCTCGGGTAATGCGTAAGACTTGGACGCCATGTGGGACGTGCCAGAACGGTGTCCGTGAACGTGTGCGAGTGTTGAGGACCTTAAGCTGCTCCCAAGGAGAGTGCAGCGCGTTTCCCTACGCTCGGCATACACAGAGGGGCTCTAAAGGGCTACGGGCCTGGATGTTGCTTAGCAGACCCAGGTGGGCCTGGCGGTACTCAGTGTTCCTGCCGGGAACAGGGGGCCCGCGCCAGCCTCCTAGGTGTCCAGAATACCCTGCTGCCGTTGAAGGTGCCCAGAGCCGAGGCCGCCGCCTCCTGGAAACCGCTGCACGCCTCCGCTTCTGCACGGCCACTCGGGGTCTTACTTCCAGGACTGTGTTCGTGCTGGGCGTGCCGTTAGCGACACGGCATGGTAACATGCTGGCTTTCTCCTCGGGCAGAGTGACTTCAGGTACGAGGTCCTCGAAGTATTCAAAGCACAGTGTTTTCCCATGGCAGCTCACACAAGGGCCATGACAAAGTCGGACTCACCCGAAATGCTGTCCTGAGGCTGTTCGAGGGCTCTGGAAATGTAGCGCTCCTCGAGGGACGGCCAGTGTGTAGCCCATCGCGCGGCACGCACAGAGGGCCTCCGGGGGTGGGGGAGTGGGGTCAACCAATGGGCCTCGAAGTTGCTCAGCCGCCCCACAGGGGTCTGGAGGTACTCGCTGAACTTGGAGGGCAAGTGATGCATACCCGAGAGGCCTAGGAGTCCTCCAAAGTGTACTACTTCCTTTAAAATAAAGCCTCTAAGCGACTGAGAACTCATGGAGACAGCTGCCTGCCTCCCTTTCTGCACGGCTACTAGGGGCCTACGCTGGAGGCAACTTGTCACGTTGAGGTTCCCTCTAGCTCTAGAGCTTGTCAGGCGGACCAGAGCCGCGGCCATGGAAGCACCTGGTTTAGACAGAGCAGACTCATAACGTTCCCCGAAGCACTCTGACAGGGCTAACAGGCCTGTCGAGAGCAGGGAATGTCAGGTAGCTTCAAGGCAGCATGAACGCAGCCTTCCAAACGGGAAAGCAAGGCTACTTGCAGCAGGCCCCCGTTTCCGTGGGCGCACTCAGCAGACATCCCCGTGGTTTCTAACAAGCCCAAAGAGACACAGGTCACCCTGAGTTTCCTTCCCTGAATCAACTTCTCGAAGTAAGGTGTTCTGCATCAAGCGAACTGCCTCAACCAAGGAATGCCGTAGCTGCTCCTCTGGGCCTGTGGCCATTCAAAGCCTGCAGTGCCACAGGAGGAAGGGGACTTACATGGCAGTAAGAACGCAAGCCGACTCTCTCTGGGAGGCACGGTGACTTCAGGCAGGAGGTCCTAGGTGGAATGCGAAGCCGAGGGTTTCTCTGAGTTCAGCTCAGCCTCGGGTAATGCGTAAGACTTCGACGCCATGTGGGACGTGCCAGAACGGTGTCCGTGAACGTGTGCGAGTGCTGAGGTCCTTCCGCGGCTCCCAAGGAGAGTGCAGCGCTTTTCCCTACGCTCGGCATACACAGAGGGGCTCTAAAGGGCTACGGGCCTGGATGTTGCTTAGCAGACCCAGGTGGGCCTGGCGGTACTCAGTGTTCCTGCCGGGAACAGGGGGCCCGCGCCAGCCTCCTAGGTGTCCAGAATACCCTGCTGCCGTTGAAGGTGCCCAGAGCCGAGGCCGCCGCCTCCTGGAAACCGCTGCACGCCTCCGCTTCTGCACGGCCACTCGGGGTCTTACTTCCAGGACTGTGTTCGTGCTGGGCGTGCCGTTAGCGACACGGCATGGTAACATGCTGGCTTTCTCCTCGGGCAGAGTGACTTCAGGTACGAGGTCCTCGAAGTATTCAAAGCACAGTGTTTTCCCATGGCAGCTGACACAAGGGCCATGACAAAGTCGGACTCACCCGAAATGCTGTCCTGAGGCTGTTCGAGGGCTCTGGAAATGTAGCGCTCCTCGAGGGACGGCCAGTGTGTAGCCCATCGCGCGGCACGCACAGAGGGCCTCCGGGGGTGGGGGAGTGGGGTCAACCAATGGGCCTCGAAGTTGCTCAGCCGCCCCACAGGGGTCTGGAGGTACTCGCTGAACTTGGAGGGCAAGTGATGCATACCCGAGAGGCCTAGGAGTCCTCCAAAGTGTACTACTTCCTTTAAAATAAAGCCTCTAAGCAACTGAGAACTCATGGAGACAGCTGCCTGCCTCCCTTTCTGCACGGCTACTAGGGGCCTACGCTGGAGGCAACTTGTCACGTTGAGGTTCCCTCTAGCTCTAGAGCTTGTCAGGCGGACCAGAGCCGCGGCCATGGAAGCACCTGGTTTAGACAGAGCAGACTCATAACGTTCCCCGAAGCACTCTGACAGGGCTAACAGGCCTGTCGAGAGCAGGGAATGTCAGGTAGCTTCAAGGCAGCATGAACGCAGCCTTCCAAACGGGAAAGCAAGGCTACTTGCAGCAGGCCCCCGTTTCCGTGGGCGCACTCAGCAGACATCCCCGTGGTTTCTAACAAGCCCAAAGAGACACAGGTCACCCTGAGTTTCCTTCCCTGAATCAACTTCTCGAAGTAGGGTGTTCTGCATCAAGCGAACTGCCTCAACCAAGGAACGCCGTAGCTGCTCCTCTGGGCCTGTGGCGATTCAAAGCCTGCAGTGCCACGGGAGGAAGGGGACTTACATGGCAGTAAGAACACAAGCCGACTCTCTCTGGGAGGCACGGTGACTTCAGGCAGGAGGTCCTAGGTGGAATGCGAAGCCGAGGGTTTCTCTGAGTTCAGCTCAGCCTCGGGTAATGCGTAAGACTTGGACGCCATGTGGGACGTGCCAGAACGGTGTCCGTGAACGTGTGCGAGTGTTGAGGACCTTAAGCTGCTCCCAAGGAGAGTGCAGCGCGTTTCCCTACGCTCGGCATACACAGAGGGGCTCTAAAGGGCTACGGGCCTGGATGTTGCTTAGCAGACCCAGGTGGGCCTGGCGGTACTCAGTGTTCCTGCCGGGAACAGGGGGCCCGCGCCAGCCTCCTAGGTGTCCAGAATACCCTGCTGCCGTTGAAGGTGCCCAGAGCCGAGGCCGCCGCCTCCTGGAAACCGCTGCACGCCTCCGCTTCTGCACGGCCACTCGGGGTCTTACTTCCAGGACTGTGTTCGTGCTGGGCGTGCCGTTAGCGACACGGCATGGTAACATGCTGGCTTTCTCCTCGGGCAGAGTGACTTCAGGTACGAGGTCCTCGAAGTATTCAAAGCACAGTGTTTTCCCATGGCAGCTGACACAAGGGCCATGACAAAGTCGGACTCACCCGAAATGCTGTCCTGAGGCTGTTCGAGGGCTCTGGAAATGTAGCGCTCCTCGAGGGACGGCCAGTGTGTAGCCCATCGCGCGGCACGCACAGAGGGCCTCCGGGGGTGGGGGAGTGGGGTCAACCAATGGGCCTCGAAGTTGCTCAGCCGCCCCACAGGGGTCTGGAGGTACTCGCTGAACTTGGAGGGCAAGTGATGCATACCCGAGAGGCCTAGGAGTCCTCCAAAGTGTACTACTTCCTTTAAAATAAAGCCTCTAAGCGACTGAGAACTCATGGAGACAGCTGCCTGCCTCCCTTTCTGCACGGCTACTAGGGGCCTACGCTGGAGGCAACTTGTCACGTTGAGGTTCCCTCTAGCTCTAGAGCTTGTCAGGCGGACCAGAGCCGCGGCCATGGAAGCACCTGGTTTAGACAGAGCAGACTCATAACGTTCCCCGAAGCACTCTGACAGGGCTAACAGGCCTGTCGAGAGCAGGGAATGTCAGGTAGCTTCAAGGCAGCATGAACGCAGCCTTCCAAACGGGAAAGCAAGGCTACTTGCAGCAGGCCCCCGTTTCCGTGGGCGCACTCAGCAGACATCCCCGTGGTTTCTAACAAGCCCAAAGAGACACAGGTCACCCTGAGTTTCCTTCCCTGAATCAACTTCTCGAAGTAAGGTGTTCTGCATCAAGCGAACTGCCTCAACCAAGGAATGCCGTAGCTGCTCCTCTGGGCCTGTGGCTATTCAAAGCCTGCAGTGCCACAGGAGGAAGGGGACTTACATGGCCGTAAGAACGCAAGCCGACTCTCTCTGGGAGGCACGGTGACTTCAGGCAGGAGGTCCTAGGTGGAATGGGAAACCGAGGGTTTCTCTGAGTTCAGCTCAGCCTCGGGTAATGCGTAAGACTTGGACGCCATGTGGGACGTGCCAGAACGGTGTCCGTGAACGTGTGCGAGTGCTGAGGACCTTAAGCTGCTCCCAAGGAGAGTGCAGCGCGTTTCCCTACGCTCGGCATACACAGAGGGGCTCTAAAGGGCTACGGGCCTGGATGTTGCTTAGCAGACCCAGGTGGGCCTGGCGGTACTCAGTGTTCCTGCCGGGAACAGGGGGCCCGCGCCAGCCTCCTAGGTGTCCAGAATACCCTGCTGCCGTTGAAGGTGCCCAGAGCCGAGGCCGCCGCCTCCTGGAAACCGCTGCACGCCTCCGCTTCTGCACGGCCACTCGGGGTCTTACTTCCAGGACTGTGTTCGTGCTGGGCGTGCCGTTAGCGACACGGCATGGTAACATGCTGGCTTTCTCCTCGGGCAGAGTGACTTCAGGTACGAGGTCCTCGAAGTATTCAAAGCACAGTGTTTTCCCATGGCAGCTCACACAAGGGCCATGACAAAGTCGGACTCACCCGAAATGCTGTCCTGAGGCTGTTCGAGGGCTCTGGAAATGTAGCGCTCCTCGAGGGACGGCCAGTGTGTAGCCCATCGCGCGGCACGCACAGAGGGCCTCCGGGGGTGGGGGAGTGGGGTCAACCAATGGGCCTCGAAGTTGCTCAGCCGCCCCACAGGGGTCTGGAGGTACTCGCTGAACTTGGAGGGAAAGTGATGCATACCCGAGAGGCCTAGGAGTCCTCCAAAGTGTACTACTTCCTTTAAAATAAAGCCTCTAAGCGACTGAGAACTCATGGAGACAGCTGCCTGCCTCCCTTTCTGCACGGCTACTAGGGGCCTACGCTGGAGGCAACTTGTCACGTTGAGGTTCCCTCTAGCTCTAGAGCTTGTCAGGCGGACCAGAGCCGCGGCCATGGAAGCACCTGGTTTAGACAGAGCAGACTCATAACGTTCCCCGAAGCACTCTGACAGGGCTAACAGGCCTGTCGAGAGCAGGGAATGTCAGGTAGCTTCAAGGCAGCATGAACGCAGCCTTCCAAACGGGAAAGCAAGGCTACTTGCAGCAGGCCCCCGTTTCCGTGGGCGCACTCAGCAGACATCCCCGTGGTTTCTAACAAGCCCAAAGAGACACAGGTCACCCTGAGTTTCCTTCCCTGAATCAACTTCTCGAAGTAAGGTGTTCTGCATCAAGCGAACTGCCTCAACCAAGGAATGCCGTAGCTGCTCCTCTGGGCCTGTGGCCATTCAAAGCCTGCAGTGCCACAGGAGGAAGGGGACTTACATGGCAGTAAGAACGCAAGCCGACTCTCTCTGGGAGGCACGGTGACTTCAGGCAGGAGGTCCTAGGTGGAATGCGAAGCCGAGGGTTTCTCTGAGTTCAGCTCAGCCTCGGGTAATGCGTAAGACTTCGACGCCATGTGGGACGTGCCAGAACGGTGTCCGTGAACGTGTGCGAGTGCTGAGGTCCTTCCGCGGCTCCCAAGGAGAGTGCAGCGCTTTTCCCTACGCTCGGCATACACAGAGGGGCTCTAAAGGGCTACGGGCCTGGATGTTGCTTAGCAGACCCAGGTGGGCCTGGCGGTACTCAGTGTTCCTGCCGGGAACAGGGGGCCCGCGCCAGCCTCCTAGGTGTCCAGAATACCCTGCTGCCGTTGAAGGTGCCCAGAGCCGAGGCCGCCGCCTCCTGGAAACCGCTGCACGCCTCCGCTTCTGCACGGCCACTCGGGGTCTTACTTCCAGGACTGTGTTCGTGCTGGGCGTGCCGTTAGCGACACGGCATGGTAACATGCTGGCTTTCTCCTCGGGCAGAGTGACTTCAGGTACGAGGTCCTCGAAGTATTCAAAGCACAGTGTTTTCCCATGGCAGCTCACACAAGGGCCATGACAAAGTCGGACTCACCCGAAATGCTGTCCTGAGGCTGTTCGAGGGCTCTGGAAATGTAGCGCTCCTCGAGGGACGGCCAGTGTGTAGCCCATCGCGCGGCACGCACAGAGGGCCTCCGGGGGTGGGGGAGTGGGGTCAACCAATGGGCCTCGAAGTTGCTCAGCCGCCCCACAGGGGTCTGGAGGTACTCGCTGAACTTGGAGGGAAAGTGATGCATACCCGAGAGGCCTAGGAGTCCTCCAAAGTGTACTACTTCCTTTAAAATAAAGCCTCTAAGCGACTGAGAACTCATGGAGACAGCTGCCTGCCTCCCTTTCTGCACGGCTACTAGGGGCCTACGCTGGAGGCAACTTGTCACGTTGAGGTTCCCTCTAGCTCTAGAGCTTGTCAGGCGGACCAGAGCCGCGGCCATGGAAGCACCTGGTTTAGACAGAGCAGACTCATAACGTTCCCCGAAGCACTCTGACAGGGCTAACAGGCCTGTCGAGAGCAGGGAATGTCAGGTAGCTTCAAGGCAGCATGAACGCAGCCTTCCAAACGGGAAAGCAAGGCTACTTGCAGCAGGCCCCCGTTTCCGTGGGCGCACTCAGCAGACATCCCCGTGGTTTCTAACAAGCCCAAAGAGACACAGGTCACCCTGAGTTTCCTTCCCTGAATCAACTTCTCGAAGTAAGGTGTTCTGCATCAAGCGAACTGCCTCAACCAAGGAATGCCGTAGCTGCTCCTCTGGGCCTGTGGCCATTCAAAGCCTGCAGTGCCACAGGAGGAAGGGGACTTACATGGCCGTAAGAACGCAAGCCGACTCTCTCTGGGAGGCACGGTGACTTCAGGCAGGAGGTCCTAGGTGGAATGCGAAGCCGAGGGTTTCTCTGAGTTCAGCTCAGCCTCGGGTAATGCGTAAGACTTCGACGCCATGTGGGACGTGCCAGAACGGTGTCCGTGAACGTGTGCGAGTGCTGAGGTCCTTCCGCGGCTCCCAAGGAGAGTGCAGCGCTTTTCCCTACGCTCGGCATACACAGAGGGGCTCTAAAGGGCTACGGGCCTGGATGTTGCTTAGCAGACCCAGGTGGGCCTGGCGGTACTCAGTGTTCCTGCCGGGAACAGGGGGCCCGCGCCAGCCTCCTAGGTGTCCAGAATACCCTGCTGCCGTTGAAGGTGCCCAGAGCCGAGGCCGCCGCCTCCTGGAAACCGCTGCACGCCTCCGCTTCTGCACGGCCACTCGGGGTCTTACTTCCAGGACTGTGTTCGTGCTGGGCGTGCCGTTAGCGACACGGCATGGTAACATGCTGGCTTTCTCCTCGGGCAGAGTGACTTCAGGTACGAGGTCCTCGAAGTATTCAAAGCACAGTGTTTTCCCATGGCAGCTGACACAAGGGCCATGACAAAGTCGGACTCACCCGAAATGCTGTCCTGAGGCTGTTCGAGGGCTCTGGAAATGTAGCGCTCCTCGAGGGACGGCCAGTGTGTAGCCCATCGCGCGGCACGCACAGAGGGCCTCCGGGGGTGGGGGAGTGGGGTCAACCAATGGGCCTCGAAGTTGCTCAGCCGCCCCACAGGGGTCTGGAGGTACTCGCTGAACTTGGAGGGCAAGTGATGCATACCCGAGAGGCCTAGGAGTCCTCCAAAGTGTACTACTTCCTTTAAAATAAAGCCTCTAAGCGACTGAGAACTCATGGAGACAGCTGCCTGCCTCCCTTTCTGCACGGCTACTAGGGGCCTACGCTGGAGGCAACTTGTCACGTTGAGGTTCCCTCTAGCTCTAGAGCTTGTCAGGCGGACCAGAGCCGCGGCCATGGAAGCACCTGGTTTAGACAGAGCAGACTCATAACGTTCCCCGAAGCACTCTGACAGGGCTAACAGGCCTGTCGAGAGCAGGGAATGTCAGGTAGCTTCAAGGCAGCATGAACGCAGCCTTCCAAACGGGAAAGCAAGGCTACTTGCAGCAGGCCCCCGTTTCCGTGGGCGCACTCAGCAGACATCCCCGTGGTTTCTAACAAGCCCAAAGAGACACAGGTCACCCTGAGTTTCCTTCCCTGAATCAACTTCTCGAAGTAGGGTGTTCTGCATCAAGCGAACTGCCTCAACCAAGGAACGCCGTAGCTGCTCCTCTGGGCCTGTGGCGATTCAAAGCCTGCAGTGCCACGGGAGGAAGGGGACTTACATGGCAGTAAGAACACAAGCCGACTCTCTCTGGGAGGCACGGTGACTTCAGGCAGGAGGTCCTAGGTGGAATGCGAAGCCGAGGGTTTCTCTGAGTTCAGCTCAGCCTCGGGTAATGCGTAAGACTTGGACGCCATGTGGGACGTGCCAGAACGGTGTCCGTGAACGTGTGCGAGTGCTGAGGACCTTAAGCTGCTCCCAAGGAGAGTGCAGCGCGTTTCCCTACGCTCGGCATACACAGAGGGGCTCTAAAGGGCTACGGGCCTGGATGTTGCTTAGCAGACCCAGGTGGGCCTGGCGGTACTCAGTGTTCCTGCCGGGAACAGGGGGCCCGCGCCAGCCTCCTAGGTGTCCAGAATACCCTGCTGCCGTTGAAGGTGCCCAGAGCCGAGGCCGCCGCCTCCTGGAAACCGCTGCACGCCTCCGCTTCTGCACGGCCACTCGGGGTCTTACTTCCAGGACTGTGTTCGTGCTGGGCGTGCCGTTAGCGACACGGCATGGTAACATGCTGGCTTTCTCCTCGGGCAGAGTGACTTCAGGTACGAGGTCCTCGAAGTATTCAAAGCACAGTGTTTTCCCATGGCAGCTGACACAAGGGCCATGACAAAGTCGGACTCACCCGAAATGCTGTCCTGAGGCTGTTCGAGGGCTCTGGAAATGTAGCGCTCCTCGAGGGACGGCCAGTGTGTAGCCCATCGCGCGGCACGCACAGAGGGCCTCCGGGGGTGGGGGAGTGGGGTCAACCAATGGGCCTCGAAGTTGCTCAGCCGCCCCACAGGGGTCTGGAGGTACTCGCTGAACTTGGAGGGCAAGTGATGCATACCCGAGAGGCCTAGGAGTCCTCCAAAGTGTACTACTTCCTTTAAAATAAAGCCTCTAAGCGACTGAGAACTCATGGAGACAGCTGCCTGCCTCCCTTTCTGCACGGCTACTAGGGGCCTACGCTGGAGGCAACTTGTCACGTTGAGGTTCCCTCTAGCTCTAGAGCTTGTCAGGCAGACCAGAGCCGCGGCCATGGAAGCACCTGGTTTAGACAGAGCAGACTCATAACGTTCCCCGAAGCACTCTGACAGGGCTAACAGGCCTGTCGAGAGCAGGGAATGTCAGGTAGCTTCAAGGCAGCATGAACGCAGCCTTCCAAACGGGAAAGCAAGGCTACTTGCAGCAGGCCCCCGTTTCCGTGGGCGCACTCAGCAGACATCCCCGTGGTTTCTAACAAGCCCAAAGAGACACAGGTCACCCTGAGTTTCCTTCCCTGAATCAACTTCTCGAAGTAAGGTGTTCTGCATCAAGCGAACTGCCTCAACCAAGGAATGCCGTAGCTGCTCCTCTGGGCCTGTGGCCATTCAAAGCCTGCAGTGCCACAGGAGGAAGGGGACTTACATGGCAGTAAGAACGCAAGCCGACTCTCTCTGGGAGGCACGGTGACTTCAGGCAGGAGGTCCTAGGTGGAATGCGAAGCCGAGGGTTTCTCTGAGTTCAGCTCAGCCTCGGGTAATGCGTAAGACTTCGACGCCATGTGGGACGTGCCAGAACGGTGTCCGTGAACGTGTGCGAGTGCTGAGGTCCTTCCGCGGCTCCCAAGGAGAGTGCAGCGCTTTTCCCTACGCTCGGCATACACAGAGGGGCTCTAAAGGGCTACGGGCCTGGATGTTGCTTAGCAGACCCAGGTGGGCCTGGCGGTACTCAGTGTTCCTGCCGGGAACAGGGGGCCCGCGCCAGCCTCCTAGGTGTCCAGAATACCCTGCTGCCGTTGAAGGTGCCCAGAGCCGAGGCCGCCGCCTCCTGGAAACCGCTGCACGCCTCCGCTTCTGCACGGCCACTCGGGGTCTTACTTCCAGGACTGTGTTCGTGCTGGGCGTGCCGTTAGCGACACGGCATGGTAACATGCTGGCTTTCTCCTCGGGCAGAGTGACTTCAGGTACGAGGTCCTCGAAGTATTCAAAGCACAGTGTTTTCCCATGGCAGCTGACACAAGGGCCATGACAAAGTCGGACTCACCCGAAATGCTGTCCTGAGGCTGTTCGAGGGCTCTGGAAATGTAGCGCTCCTCGAGGGACGGCCAGTGTGTAGCCCATCGCGCGGCACGCACAGAGGGCCTCCGGGGGTGGGGGAGTGGGGTCAACCAATGGGCCTCGAAGTTGCTCAGCCGCCCCACAGGGGTCTGGAGGTACTCGCTGAACTTGGAGGGCAAGTGATGCATACCCGAGAGGCCTAGGAGTCCTCCAAAGTGTACTACTTCCTTTAAAATAAAGCCTCTAAGCGACTGAGAACTCATGGAGACAGCTGCCTGCCTCCCTTTCTGCACGGCTACTAGGGGCCTACGCTGGAGGCAACTTGTCACGTTGAGGTTCCCTCTAGCTCTAGAGCTTGTCAGGCGGACCAGAGCCGCGGCCATGGAAGCACCTGGTTTAGACAGAGCAGACTCATAACGTTCCCCGAAGCACTCTGACAGGGCTAACAGGCCTGTCGAGAGCAGGGAATGTCAGGTAGCTTCAAGGCAGCATGAACGCAGCCTTCCAAACGGGAAAGCAAGGCTACTTGCAGCAGGCCCCCGTTTCCGTGGGCGCACTCAGCAGACATCCCCGTGGTTTCTAACAAGCCCAAAGAGACACAGGTCACCCTGAGTTTCCTTCCCTGAATCAACTTCTCGAAGTAAGGTGTTCTGCATCAAGCGAACTGCCTCAACCAAGGAATGCCGTAGCTGCTCCTCTGGGCCTGTGGCCATTCAAAGCCTGCAGTGCCACAGGAGGAAGGGGACTTACATGGCAGTAAGAACGCAAGCCGACTCTCTCTGGGAGGCACGGTGACTTCAGGCAGGAGGTCCTAGGTGGAATGCGAAGCCGAGGGTTTCTCTGAGTTCAGCTCAGCCTCGGGTAATGCGTAAGACTTCGACGCCATGTGGGACGTGCCAGAACGGTGTCCGTGAACGTGTGCGAGTGCTGAGGACCTTAAGCTGCTCCCAAGGAGAGTGCAGCGCGTTTCCCTACGCTCGGCATACACAGAGGGGCTCTAAAGGGCTACGGGCCTGGATGTTGCTTAGCAGACCCAGGTGGGCCTGGCGGTACTCAGTGTTCCTGCCGGGAACAGGGGGCCCGCGCCAGCCTCCTAGGTGTCCAGAATACCCTGCTGCCGTTGAAGGTGCCCAGAGCCGAGGCCGCCGCCTCCTGGAAACCGCTGCACGCCTCCGCTTCTGCACGGCCACTCGGGGTCTTACTTCCAGGACTGTGTTCGTGCTGGGCGTGCCGTTAGCGACACGGCATGGTAACATGCTGGCTTTCTCCTCGGGCAGAGTGACTTCAGGTACGAGGTCCTCGAAGTATTCAAAGCACAGTGTTTTCCCATGGCAGCTCACACAAGGGCCATGACAAAGTCGGACTCACCCGAAATGCTGTCCTGAGGCTGTTCGAGGGCTCTGGAAATGTAGCGCTCCTCGAGGGACGGCCAGTGTGTAGCCCATCGCGCGGCACGCACAGAGGGCCTCCGGGGGTGGGGGAGTGGGGTCAACCAATGGGCCTCGAAGTTGCTCAGCCGCCCCACAGGGGTCTGGAGGTACTCGCTGAACTTGGAGGGCAAGTGATGCATACCCGAGAGGCCTAGGAGTCCTCCAAAGTGTACTACTTCCTTTAAAATAAAGCCTCTAAGCGACTGAGAACTCATGGAGACAGCTGCCTGCCTCCCTTTCTGCACGGCTACTAGGGGCCTACGCTGGAGGCAACTTGTCACGTTGAGGTTCCCTCTAGCTCTAGAGCTTGTCAGGCGGACCAGAGCCGCGGCCATGGAAGCACCTGGTTTAGACAGAGCAGACTCATAACGTTCCCCGAAGCACTCTGACAGGGCTAACAGGCCTGTCGAGAGCAGGGAATGTCAGGTAGCTTCAAGGCAGCATGAACGCAGCCTTCCAAACGGGAAAGCAAGGCTACTTGCAGCAGGCCCCCGTTTCCGTGGGCGCACTCAGCAGACATCCCCGTGGTTTCTAACAAGCCCAAAGAGACACAGGTCACCCTGAGTTTCCTTCCCTGAATCAACTTCTCGAAGTAAGGTGTTCTGCATCAAGCGAACTGCCTCAACCAAGGAATGCCGTAGCTGCTCCTCTGGGCCTGTGGCCATTCAAAGCCTGCAGTGCCACAGGAGGAAGGGGACTTACATGGCCGTAAGAACGCAAGCCGACTCTCTCTGGGAGGCACGGTGACTTCAGGCAGGAGGTCCTAGGTGGAATGCGAAGCCGAGGGTTTCTCTGAGTTCAGCTCAGCCTCGGGTAATGCGTAAGACTTCGACGCCATGTGGGACGTGCCAGAACGGTGTCCGTGAACGTGTGCGAGTGCTGAGGTCCTTCCGCGGCTCCCAAGGAGAGTGCAGCGCTTTTCCCTACGCTCGGCATACACAGAGGGGCTCTAAAGGGCTACGGGCCTGGATGTTGCTTAGCAGACCCAGGTGGGCCTGGCGGTACTCAGTGTTCCTGCCGGGAACAGGGGGCCCGCGCCAGCCTCCTAGGTGTCCAGAATACCCTGCTGCCGTTGAAGGTGCCCAGAGCCGAGGCCGCCGCCTCCTGGAAACCGCTGCACGCCTCCGCTTCTGCACGGCCACTCGGGGTCTTACTTCCAGGACTGTGTTCGTGCTGGGCGTGCCGTTAGCGACACGGCATGGTAACATGCTGGCTTTCTCCTCGGGCAGAGTGACTTCAGGTACGAGGTCCTCGAAGTATTCAAAGCACAGTGTTTTCCCATGGCAGCTGACACAAGGGCCATGACAAAGTCGGACTCACCCGAAATGCTGTCCTGAGGCTGTTCGAGGGCTCTGGAAATGTAGCGCTCCTCGAGGGACGGCCAGTGTGTAGCCCATCGCGCGGCACGCACAGAGGGCCTCCGGGGGTGGGGGAGTGGGGTCAACCAATGGGCCTCGAAGTTGCTCAGCCGCCCCACAGGGGTCTGGAGGTACTCGCTGAACTTGGAGGGCAAGTGATGCATACCCGAGAGGCCTAGGAGTCCTCCAAAGTGTACTACTTCCTTTAAAATAAAGCCTCTAAGCGACTGAGAACTCATGGAGACAGCTGCCTGCCTCCCTTTCTGCACGGCTACTAGGGGCCTACGCTGGAGGCAACTTGTCACGTTGAGGTTCCCTCTAGCTCTAGAGCTTGTCAGGCGGACCAGAGCCGCGGCCATGGAAGCACCTGGTTTAGACAGAGCAGACTCATAACGTTCCCCGAAGCACTCTGACAGGGCTAACAGGCCTGTCGAGAGCAGGGAATGTCAGGTAGCTTCAAGGCAGCATGAACGCAGCCTTCCAAACGGGAAAGCAAGGCTACTTGCAGCAGGCCCCCGTTTCCGTGGGCGCACTCAGCAGACATCCCCGTGGTTTCTAACAAGCCCAAAGAGACACAGGTCACCCTGAGTTTCCTTCCCTGAATCAACTTCTCGAAGTAGGGTGTTCTGCATCAAGCGAACTGCCTCAACCAAGGAACGCCGTAGCTGCTCCTCTGGGCCTGTGGCGATTCAAAGCCTGCAGTGCCACGGGAGGAAGGGGACTTACATGGCAGTAAGAACACAAGCCGACTCTCTCTGGGAGGCACGGTGACTTCAGGCAGGAGGTCCTAGGTGGAATGCGAAGCCGAGGGTTTCTCTGAGTTCAGCTCAGCCTCGGGTAATGCGTAAGACTTGGACGCCATGTGGGACGTGCCAGAACGGTGTCCGTGAACGTGTGCGAGTGCTGAGGACCTTAAGCTGCTCCCAAGGAGAGTGCAGCGCGTTTCCCTACGCTCGGCATACACAGAGGGGCTCTAAAGGGCTACGGGCCTGGATGTTGCTTAGCAGACCCAGGTGGGCCTGGCGGTACTCAGTGTTCCTGCCGGGAACAGGGGGCCCGCGCCAGCCTCCTAGGTGTCCAGAATACCCTGCTGCCGTTGAAGGTGCCCAGAGCCGAGGCCGCCGCCTCCTGGAAACCGCTGCACGCCTCCGCTTCTGCACGGCCACTCGGGGTCTTACTTCCAGGACTGTGTTCGTGCTGGGCGTGCCGTTAGCGACACGGCATGGTAACATGCTGGCTTTCTCCTCGGGCAGAGTGACTTCAGGTACGAGGTCCTCGAAGTATTCAAAGCACAGTGTTTTCCCATGGCAGCTGACACAAGGGCCATGACAAAGTCGGACTCACCCGAAATGCTGTCCTGAGGCTGTTCGAGGGCTCTGGAAATGTAGCGCTCCTCGAGGGACGGCCAGTGTGTAGCCCATCGCGCGGCACGCACAGAGGGCCTCCGGGGGTGGGGGAGTGGGGTCAACCAATGGGCCTCGAAGTTGCTCAGCCGCCCCACAGGGGTCTGGAGGTACTCGCTGAACTTGGAGGGCAAGTGATGCATACCCGAGAGGCCTAGGAGTCCTCCAAAGTGTACTACTTCCTTTAAAATAAAGCCTCTAAGCGACTGAGAACTCATGGAGACAGCTGCCTGCCTCCCTTTCTGCACGGCTACTAGGGGCCTACGCTGGAGGCAACTTGTCACGTTGAGGTTCCCTCTAGCTCTAGAGCTTGTCAGGCAGACCAGAGCCGCGGCCATGGAAGCACCTGGTTTAGACAGAGCAGACTCATAACGTTCCCCGAAGCACTCTGACAGGGCTAACAGGCCTGTCGAGAGCAGGGAATGTCAGGTAGCTTCAAGGCAGCATGAACGCAGCCTTCCAAACGGGAAAGCAAGGCTACTTGCAGCAGGCCCCCGTTTCCGTGGGCGCACTCAGCAGACATCCCCGTGGTTTCTAACAAGCCCAAAGAGACACAGGTCACCCTGAGTTTCCTTCCCTGAATCAACTTCTCGAAGTAAGGTGTTCTGCATCAAGCGAACTGCCTCAACCAAGGAATGCCGTAGCTGCTCCTCTGGGCCTGTGGCCATTCAAAGCCTGCAGTGCCACAGGAGGAAGGGGACTTACATGGCAGTAAGAACGCAAGCCGACTCTCTCTGGGAGGCACGGTGACTTCAGGCAGGAGGTCCTAGGTGGAATGCGAAGCCGAGGGTTTCTCTGAGTTCAGCTCAGCCTCGGGTAATGCGTAAGACTTCGACGCCATGTGGGACGTGCCAGAACGGTGTCCGTGAACGTGTGCGAGTGCTGAGGTCCTTCCGCGGCTCCCAAGGAGAGTGCAGCGCTTTTCCCTACGCTCGGCATACACAGAGGGGCTCTAAAGGGCTACGGGCCTGGATGTTGCTTAGCAGACCCAGGTGGGCCTGGCGGTACTCAGTGTTCCTGCCGGGAACAGGGGGCCCGCGCCAGCCTCCTAGGTGTCCAGAATACCCTGCTGCCGTTGAAGGTGCCCAGAGCCGAGGCCGCCGCCTCCTGGAAACCGCTGCACGCCTCCGCTTCTGCACGGCCACTCGGGGTCTTACTTCCAGGACTGTGTTCGTGCTGGGCGTGCCGTTAGCGACACGGCATGGTAACATGCTGGCTTTCTCCTCGGGCAGAGTGACTTCAGGTACGAGGTCCTCGAAGTATTCAAAGCACAGTGTTTTCCCATGGCAGCTGACACAAGGGCCATGACAAAGTCGGACTCACCCGAAATGCTGTCCTGAGGCTGTTCGAGGGCTCTGGAAATGTAGCGCTCCTCGAGGGACGGCCAGTGTGTAGCCCATCGCGCGGCACGCACAGAGGGCCTCCGGGGGTGGGGGAGTGGGGTCAACCAATGGGCCTCGAAGTTGCTCAGCCGCCCCACAGGGGTCTGGAGGTACTCGCTGAACTTGGAGGGCAAGTGATGCATACCCGAGAGGCCTAGGAGTCCTCCAAAGTGTACTACTTCCTTTAAAATAAAGCCTCTAAGCGACTGAGAACTCATGGAGACAGCTGCCTGCCTCCCTTTCTGCACGGCTACTAGGGGCCTACGCTGGAGGCAACTTGTCACGTTGAGGTTCCCTCTAGCTCTAGAGCTTGTCAGGCGGACCAGAGCCGCGGCCATGGAAGCACCTGGTTTAGACAGAGCAGACTCATAACGTTCCCCGAAGCACTCTGACAGGGCTAACAGGCCTGTCGAGAGCAGGGAATGTCAGGTAGCTTCAAGGCAGCATGAACGCAGCCTTCCAAACGGGAAAGCAAGGCTACTTGCAGCAGGCCCCCGTTTCCGTGGGCGCACTCAGCAGACATCCCCGTGGTTTCTAACAAGCCCAAAGAGACACAGGTCACCCTGAGTTTCCTTCCCTGAATCAACTTCTCGAAGTAAGGTGTTCTGCATCAAGCGAACTGCCTCAACCAAGGAATGCCGTAGCTGCTCCTCTGGGCCTGTGGCCATTCAAAGCCTGCAGTGCCACAGGAGGAAGGGGACTTACATGGCAGTAAGAACGCAAGCCGACTCTCTCTGGGAGGCACGGTGACTTCAGGCAGGAGGTCCTAGGTGGAATGCGAAGCCGAGGGTTTCTCTGAGTTCAGCTCAGCCTCGGGTAATGCGTAAGACTTCGACGCCATGTGGGACGTGCCAGAACGGTGTCCGTGAACGTGTGCGAGTGCTGAGGACCTTAAGCTGCTCCCAAGGAGAGTGCAGCGCGTTTCCCTACGCTCGGCATACACAGAGGGGCTCTAAAGGGCTACGGGCCTGGATGTTGCTTAGCAGACCCAGGTGGGCCTGGCGGTACTCAGTGTTCCTGCCGGGAACAGGGGGCCCGCGCCAGCCTCCTAGGTGTCCAGAATACCCTGCTGCCGTTGAAGGTGCCCAGAGCCGAGGCCGCCGCCTCCTGGAAACCGCTGCACGCCTCCGCTTCTGCACGGCCACTCGGGGTCTTACTTCCAGGACTGTGTTCGTGCTGGGCGTGCCGTTAGCGACACGGCATGGTAACATGCTGGCTTTCTCCTCGGGCAGAGTGACTTCAGGTACGAGGTCCTCGAAGTATTCAAAGCACAGTGTTTTCCCATGGCAGCTCACACAAGGGCCATGACAAAGTCGGACTCACCCGAAATGCTGTCCTGAGGCTGTTCGAGGGCTCTGGAAATGTAGCGCTCCTCGAGGGACGGCCAGTGTGTAGCCCATCGCGCGGCACGCACAGAGGGCCTCCGGGGGTGGGGGAGTGGGGTCAACCAATGGGCCTCGAAGTTGCTCAGCCGCCCCACAGGGGTCTGGAGGTACTCGCTGAACTTGGAGGGCAAGTGATGCATACCCGAGAGGCCTAGGAGTCCTCCAAAGTGTACTACTTCCTTTAAAATAAAGCCTCTAAGCGACTGAGAACTCATGGAGACAGCTGCCTGCCTCCCTTTCTGCACGGCTACTAGGGGCCTACGCTGGAGGCAACTTGTCACGTTGAGGTTCCCTCTAGCTCTAGAGCTTGTCAGGCGGACCAGAGCCGCGGCCATGGAAGCACCTGGTTTAGACAGAGCAGACTCATAACGTTCCCCGAAGCACTCTGACAGGGCTAACAGGCCTGTCGAGAGCAGGGAATGTCAGGTAGCTTCAAGGCAGCATGAACGCAGCCTTCCAAACGGGAAAGCAAGGCTACTTGCAGCAGGCCCCCGTTTCCGTGGGCGCACTCAGCAGACATCCCCGTGGTTTCTAACAAGCCCAAAGAGACACAGGTCACCCTGAGTTTCCTTCCCTGAATCAACTTCTCGAAGTAAGGTGTTCTGCATCAAGCGAACTGCCTCAACCAAGGAATGCCGTAGCTGCTCCTCTGGGCCTGTGGCCATTCAAAGCCTGCAGTGCCACAGGAGGAAGGGGACTTACATGGCAGTAAGAACGCAAGCCGACTCTCTCTGGGAGGCACGGTGACTTCAGGCAGGAGGTCCTAGGTGGAATGCGAAGCCGAGGGTTTCTCTGAGTTCAGCTCAGCCTCGGGTAATGCGTAAGACTTCGACGCCATGTGGGACGTGCCAGAACGGTGTCCGTGAACGTGTGCGAGTGCTGAGGTCCTTCCGCGGCTCCCAAGGAGAGTGCAGCGCTTTTCCCTACGCTCGGCATACACAGAGGGGCTCTAAAGGGCTACGGGCCTGGATGTTGCTTAGCAGACCCAGGTGGGCCTGGCGGTACTCAGTGTTCCTGCCGGGAACAGGGGGCCCGCGCCAGCCTCCTAGGTGTCCAGAATACCCTGCTGCCGTTGAAGGTGCCCAGAGCCGAGGCCGCCGCCTCCTGGAAACCGCTGCACGCCTCCGCTTCTGCACGGCCACTCGGGGTCTTACTTCCAGGACTGTGTTCGTGCTGGGCGTGCCGTTAGCGACACGGCATGGTAACATGCTGGCTTTCTCCTCGGGCAGAGTGACTTCAGGTACGAGGTCCTCGAAGTATTCAAAGCACAGTGTTTTCCCATGGCAGCTCACACAAGGGCCATGACAAAGTCGGACTCACCCGAAATGCTGTCCTGAGGCTGTTCGAGGGCTCTGGAAATGTAGCGCTCCTCGAGGGACGGCCAGTGTGTAGCCCATCGCGCGGCACGCACAGAGGGCCTCCGGGGGTGGGGGAGTGGGGTCAACCAATGGGCCTCGAAGTTGCTCAGCCGCCCCACAGGGGTCTGGAGGTACTCGCTGAACTTGGAGGGAAAGTGATGCATACCCGAGAGGCCTAGGAGTCCTCCAAAGTGTACTACTTCCTTTAAAATAAAGCCTCTAAGCGACTGAGAACTCATGGAGACAGCTGCCTGCCTCCCTTTCTGCACGGCTACTAGGGGCCTACGCTGGAGGCAACTTGTCACGTTGAGGTTCCCTCTAGCTCTAGAGCTTGTCAGGCGGACCAGAGCCGCGGCCATGGAAGCACCTGGTTTAGACAGAGCAGACTCATAACGTTCCCCGAAGCACTCTGACAGGGCTAACAGGCCTGTCGAGAGCAGGGAATGTCAGGTAGCTTCAAGGCAGCATGAACGCAGCCTTCCAAACGGGAAAGCAAGGCTACTTGCAGCAGGCCCCCGTTTCCGTGGGCGCACTCAGCAGACATCCCCGTGGTTTCTAACAAGCCCAAAGAGACACAGGTCACCCTGAGTTTCCTTCCCTGAATCAACTTCTCGAAGTAAGGTGTTCTGCATCAAGCGAACTGCCTCAACCAAGGAATGCCGTAGCTGCTCCTCTGGGCCTGTGGCCATTCAAAGCCTGCAGTGCCACAGGAGGAAGGGGACTTACATGGCAGTAAGAACGCAAGCCGACTCTCTCTGGGAGGCACGGTGACTTCAGGCAGGAGGTCCTAGGTGGAATGCGAAGCCGAGGGTTTCTCTGAGTTCAGCTCAGCCTCGGGTAATGCGTAAGACTTCGACGCCATGTGGGACGTGCCAGAACGGTGTCCGTGAACGTGTGCGAGTGCTGAGGTCCTTCCGCGGCTCCCAAGGAGAGTGCAGCGCTTTTCCCTACGCTCGGCATACACAGAGGGGCTCTAAAGGGCTACGGGCCTGGATGTTGCTTAGCAGACCCAGGTGGGCCTGGCGGTACTCAGTGTTCCTGCCGGGAACAGGGGGCCCGCGCCAGCCTCCTAGGTGTCCAGAATACCCTGCTGCCGTTGAAGGTGCCCAGAGCCGAGGCCGCCGCCTCCTGGAAACCGCTGCACGCCTCCGCTTCTGCACGGCCACTCGGGGTCTTACTTCCAGGACTGTGTTCGTGCTGGGCGTGCCGTTAGCGACACGGCATGGTAACATGCTGGCTTTCTCCTCGGGCAGAGTGACTTCAGGTACGAGGTCCTCGAAGTATTCAAAGCACAGTGTTTTCCCATGGCAGCTGACACAAGGGCCATGACAAAGTCGGACTCACCCGAAATGCTGTCCTGAGGCTGTTCGAGGGCTCTGGAAATGTAGCGCTCCTCGAGGGACGGCCAGTGTGTAGCCCATCGCGCGGCACGCACAGAGGGCCTCCGGGGGTGGGGGAGTGGGGTCAACCAATGGGCCTCGAAGTTGCTCAGCCGCCCCACAGGGGTCTGGAGGTACTCGCTGAACTTGGAGGGCAAGTGATGCATACCCGAGAGGCCTAGGAGTCCTCCAAAGTGTACTACTTCCTTTAAAATAAAGCCTCTAAGCAACTGAGAACTCATGGAGACAGCTGCCTGCCTCCCTTTCTGCACGGCTACTAGGGGCCTACGCTGGAGGCAACTTGTCACGTTGAGGTTCCCTCTAGCTCTAGAGCTTGTCAGGCGGACCAGAGCCGCGGCCATGGAAGCACCTGGTTTAGACAGAGCAGACTCATAACGTTCCCCGAAGCACTCTGACAGGGCTAACAGGCCTGTCGAGAGCAGGGAATGTCAGGTAGCTTCAAGGCAGCATGAACGCAGCCTTCCAAACGGGAAAGCAAGGCTACTTGCAGCAGGCCCCCGTTTCCGTGGGCGCACTCAGCAGACATCCCCGTGGTTTCTAACAAGCCCAAAGAGACACAGGTCACCCTGAGTTTCCTTCCCTGAATCAACTTCTCGAAGTAGGGTGTTCTGCATCAAGCGAACTGCCTCAACCAAGGAACGCCGTAGCTGCTCCTCTGGGCCTGTGGCGATTCAAAGCCTGCAGTGCCACGGGAGGAAGGGGACTTACATGGCAGTAAGAACACAAGCCGACTCTCTCTGGGAGGCACGGTGACTTCAGGCAGGAGGTCCTAGGTGGAATGCGAAGCCGAGGGTTTCTCTGAGTTCAGCTCAGCCTCGGGTAATGCGTAAGACTTGGACGCCATGTGGGACGTGCCAGAACGGTGTCCGTGAACGTGTGCGAGTGCTGAGGACCTTAAGCTGCTCCCAAGGAGAGTGCAGCGCGTTTCCCTACGCTCGGCATACACAGAGGGGCTCTAAAGGGCTACGGGCCTGGATGTTGCTTAGCAGACCCAGGTGGGCCTGGCGGTACTCAGTGTTCCTGCCGGGAACAGGGGGCCCGCGCCAGCCTCCTAGGTGTCCAGAATACCCTGCTGCCGTTGAAGGTGCCCAGAGCCGAGGCCGCCGCCTCCTGGAAACCGCTGCACGCCTCCGCTTCTGCACGGCCACTCGGGGTCTTACTTCCAGGACTGTGTTCGTGCTGGGCGTGCCGTTAGCGACACGGCATGGTAACATGCTGGCTTTCTCCTCGGGCAGAGTGACTTCAGGTACGAGGTCCTCGAAGTATTCAAAGCACAGTGTTTTCCCATGGCAGCTCACACAAGGGCCATGACAAAGTCGGACTCACCCGAAATGCTGTCCTGAGGCTGTTCGAGGGCTCTGGAAATGTAGCGCTCCTCGAGGGACGGCCAGTGTGTAGCCCATCGCGCGGCACGCACAGAGGGCCTCCGGGGGTGGGGGAGTGGGGTCAACCAATGGGCCTCGAAGTTGCTCAGCCGCCCCACAGGGGTCTGGAGGTACTCGCTGAACTTGGAGGGCAAGTGATGCATACCCGAGAGGCCTAGGAGTCCTCCAAAGTGTACTACTTCCTTTAAAATAAAGCCTCTAAGCGACTGAGAACTCATGGAGACAGCTGCCTGCCTCCCTTTCTGCACGGCTACTAGGGGCCTACGCTGGAGGCAACTTGTCACGTTGAGGTTCCCTCTAGCTCTAGAGCTTGTCAGGCGGACCAGAGCCGCGGCCATGGAAGCACCTGGTTTAGACAGAGCAGACTCATAACGTTCCCCGAAGCACTCTGACAGGGCTAACAGGCCTGTCGAGAGCAGGGAATGTCAGGTAGCTTCAAGGCAGCATGAACGCAGCCTTCCAAACGGGAAAGCAAGGCTACTTGCAGCAGGCCCCCGTTTCCGTGGGCGCACTCAGCAGACATCCCCGTGGTTTCTAACAAGCCCAAAGAGACACAGGTCACCCTGAGTTTCCTTCCCTGAATCAACTTCTCGAAGTAGGGTGTTCTGCATCAAGCGAACTGCCTCAACCAAGGAACGCCGTAGCTGCTCCTCTGGGCCTGTGGCGATTCAAAGCCTGCAGTGCCACGGGAGGAAGGGGACTTACATGGCAGTAAGAACACAAGCCGACTCTCTCTGGGAGGCACGGTGACTTCAGGCAGGAGGTCCTAGGTGGAATGCGAAGCCGAGGGTTTCTCTGAGTTCAGCTCAGCCTCGGGTAATGCGTAAGACTTGGACGCCATGTGGGACGTGCCAGAACGGTGTCCGTGAACGTGTGCGAGTGCTGAGGACCTTAAGCTGCTCCCAAGGAGAGTGCAGCGCGTTTCCCTACGCTCGGCATACACAGAGGGGCTCTAAAGGGCTACGGGCCTGGATGTTGCTTAGCAGACCCAGGTGGGCCTGGCGGTACTCAGTGTTCCTGCCGGGAACAGGGGGCCCGCGCCAGCCTCCTAGGTGTCCAGAATACCCTGCTGCCGTTGAAGGTGCCCAGAGCCGAGGCCGCCGCCTCCTGGAAACCGCTGCACGCCTCCGCTTCTGCACGGCCACTCGGGGTCTTACTTCCAGGACTGTGTTCGTGCTGGGCGTGCCGTTAGCGACACGGCATGGTAACATGCTGGCTTTCTCCTCGGGCAGAGTGACTTCAGGTACGAGGTCCTCGAAGTATTCAAAGCACAGTGTTTTCCCATGGCAGCTCACACAAGGGCCATGACAAAGTCGGACTCACCCGAAATGCTGTCCTGAGGCTGTTCGAGGGCTCTGGAAATGTAGCGCTCCTCGAGGGACGGCCAGTGTGTAGCCCATCACGCGGCACGCACAGAGGGCCTCCGGGGGTGGGGGAGTGGGGTCAACCAATGGGCCTCGAAGTTGCTCAGCCGCCCCACAGGGGTCTGGAGGTACTCGCTGAACTTGGAGGGCAAGTGATGCATACCCGAGAGGCCTAGGAGTCCTCCAAAGTGTACTACTTCCTTTAAAATAAAGCCTCTAAGCGACTGAGAACTCATGGAGACAGCTGCCTGCCTCCCTTTCTGCACGGCTACTAGGGGCCTACGCTGGAGGCAACTTGTCACGTTGAGGTTCCCTCTAGCTCTAGAGCTTGTCAGGCGGACCAGAGCCGCGGCCATGGAAGCACCTGGTTTAGACAGAGCAGACTCATAACGTTCCCCGAAGCACTCTGACAGGGCTAACAGGCCTGTCGAGAGCAGGGAATGTCAGGTAGCTTCAAGGCAGCATGAACGCAGCCTTCCAAACGGGAAAGCAAGGCTACTTGCAGCAGGCCCCCGTTTCCGTGGGCGCACTCAGCAGACATCCCCGTGGTTTCTAACAAGCCCAAAGAGACACAGGTCACCCTGAGTTTCCTTCCCTGAATCAACTTCTCGAAGTAGGGTGTTCTGCATCAAGCGAACTGCCTCAACCAAGGAACGCCGTAGCTGCTCCTCTGGGCCTGTGGCGATTCAAAGCCTGCAGTGCCACGGGAGGAAGGGGACTTACATGGCAGTAAGAACACAAGCCGACTCTCTCTGGGAGGCACGGTGACTTCAGGCAGGAGGTCCTAGGTGGAATGCGAAGCCGAGGGTTTCTCTGAGTTCAGCTCAGCCTCGGGTAATGCGTAAGACTTGGACGCCATGTGGGACGTGCCAGAACGGTGTCCGTGAACGTGTGCGAGTGTTGAGGACCTTAAGCTGCTCCCAAGGAGAGTGCAGCGCGTTTCCCTACGCTCGGCATACACAGAGGGGCTCTAAAGGGCTACGGGCCTGGATGTTGCTTAGCAGACCCAGGTGGGCCTGGCGGTACTCAGTGTTCCTGCCGGGAACAGGGGGCCCGCGCCAGCCTCCTAGGTGTCCAGAATACCCTGCTGCCGTTGAAGGTGCCCAGAGCCGAGGCCGCCGCCTCCTGGAAACCGCTGCACGCCTCCGCTTCTGCACGGCCACTCGGGGTCTTACTTCCAGGACTGTGTTCGTGCTGGGCGTGCCGTTAGCGACACGGCATGGTAACATGCTGGCTTTCTCCTCGGGCAGAGTGACTTCAGGTACGAGGTCCTCGAAGTATTCAAAGCACAGTGTTTTCCCATGGCAGCTGACACAAGGGCCATGACAAAGTCGGACTCACCCGAAATGCTGTCCTGAGGCTGTTCGAGGGCTCTGGAAATGTAGCGCTCCTCGAGGGACGGCCAGTGTGTAGCCCATCGCGCGGCACGCACAGAGGGCCTCCGGGGGTGGGGGAGTGGGGTCAACCAATGGGCCTCGAAGTTGCTCAGCCGCCCCACAGGGGTCTGGAGGTACTCGCTGAACTTGGAGGGCAAGTGATGCATACCCGAGAGGCCTAGGAGTCCTCCAAAGTGTACTACTTCCTTTAAAATAAAGCCTCTAAGCGACTGAGAACTCATGGAGACAGCTGCCTGCCTCCCTTTCTGCACGGCTACTAGGGGCCTACGCTGGAGGCAACTTGTCACGTTGAGGTTCCCTCTAGCTCTAGAGCTTGTCAGGCGGACCAGAGCCGCGGCCATGGAAGCACCTGGTTTAGACAGAGCAGACTCATAACGTTCCCCGAAGCACTCTGACAGGGCTAACAGGCCTGTCGAGAGCAGGGAATGTCAGGTAGCTTCAAGGCAGCATGAACGCAGCCTTCCAAACGGGAAAGCAAGGCTACTTGCAGCAGGCCCCCGTTTCCGTGGGCGCACTCAGCAGACATCCCCGTGGTTTCTAACAAGCCCAAAGAGACACAGGTCACCCTGAGTTTCCTTCCCTGAATCAACTTCTCGAAGTAAGGTGTTCTGCATCAAGCGAACTGCCTCAACCAAGGAATGCCGTAGCTGCTCCTCTGGGCCTGTGGCTATTCAAAGCCTGCAGTGCCACAGGAGGAAGGGGACTTACATGGCCGTAAGAACGCAAGCCGACTCTCTCTGGGAGGCACGGTGACTTCAGGCAGGAGGTCCTAGGTGGAATGGGAAACCGAGGGTTTCTCTGAGTTCAGCTCAGCCTCGGGTAATGCGTAAGACTTGGACGCCATGTGGGACGTGCCAGAACGGTGTCCGTGAACGTGTGCGAGTGCTGAGGACCTTAAGCTGCTCCCAAGGAGAGTGCAGCGCGTTTCCCTACGCTCGGCATACACAGAGGGGCTCTAAAGGGCTACGGGCCTGGATGTTGCTTAGCAGACCCAGGTGGGCCTGGCGGTACTCAGTGTTCCTGCCGGGAACAGGGGGCCCGCGCCAGCCTCCTAGGTGTCCAGAATACCCTGCTGCCGTTGAAGGTGCCCAGAGCCGAGGCCGCCGCCTCCTGGAAACCGCTGCACGCCTCCGCTTCTGCACGGCCACTCGGGGTCTTACTTCCAGGACTGTGTTCGTGCTGGGCGTGCCGTTAGCGACACGGCATGGTAACATGCTGGCTTTCTCCTCGGGCAGAGTGACTTCAGGTACGAGGTCCTCGAAGTATTCAAAGCACAGTGTTTTCCCATGGCAGCTCACACAAGGGCCATGACAAAGTCGGACTCACCCGAAATGCTGTCCTGAGGCTGTTCGAGGGCTCTGGAAATGTAGCGCTCCTCGAGGGACGGCCAGTGTGTAGCCCATCGCGCGGCACGCACAGAGGGCCTCCGGGGGTGGGGGAGTGGGGTCAACCAATGGGCCTCGAAGTTGCTCAGCCGCCCCACAGGGGTCTGGAGGTACTCGCTGAACTTGGAGGGAAAGTGATGCATACCCGAGAGGCCTAGGAGTCCTCCAAAGTGTACTACTTCCTTTAAAATAAAGCCTCTAAGCGACTGAGAACTCATGGAGACAGCTGCCTGCCTCCCTTTCTGCACGGCTACTAGGGGCCTACGCTGGAGGCAACTTGTCACGTTGAGGTTCCCTCTAGCTCTAGAGCTTGTCAGGCGGACCAGAGCCGCGGCCATGGAAGCACCTGGTTTAGACAGAGCAGACTCATAACGTTCCCCGAAGCACTCTGACAGGGCTAACAGGCCTGTCGAGAGCAGGGAATGTCAGGTAGCTTCAAGGCAGCATGAACGCAGCCTTCCAAACGGGAAAGCAAGGCTACTTGCAGCAGGCCCCCGTTTCCGTGGGCGCACTCAGCAGACATCCCCGTGGTTTCTAACAAGCCCAAAGAGACACAGGTCACCCTGAGTTTCCTTCCCTGAATCAACTTCTCGAAGTAAGGTGTTCTGCATCAAGCGAACTGCCTCAACCAAGGAATGCCGTAGCTGCTCCTCTGGGCCTGTGGCCATTCAAAGCCTGCAGTGCCACAGGAGGAAGGGGACTTACATGGCAGTAAGAACGCAAGCCGACTCTCTCTGGGAGGCACGGTGACTTCAGGCAGGAGGTCCTAGGTGGAATGCGAAGCCGAGGGTTTCTCTGAGTTCAGCTCAGCCTCGGGTAATGCGTAAGACTTCGACGCCATGTGGGACGTGCCAGAACGGTGTCCGTGAACGTGTGCGAGTGCTGAGGTCCTTCCGCGGCTCCCAAGGAGAGTGCAGCGCGTTTCCCTACGCTCGGCATACACAGAGGGGCTCTAAAGGGCTACGGGCCTGGATGTTGCTTAGCAGACCCAGGTGGGCCTGGCGGTACTCAGTGTTCCTGCCGGGAACAGGGGGCCCGCGCCAGCCTCCTAGGTGTCCAGAATACCCTGCTGCCGTTGAAGGTGCCCAGAGCCGAGGCCGCCGCCTCCTGGAAACCGCTGCACGCCTCCGCTTCTGCACGGCCACTCGGGGTCTTACTTCCAGGACTGTGTTCGTGCTGGGCGTGCCGTTAGCGACACGGCATGGTAACATGCTGGCTTTCTCCTCGGGCAGAGTGACTTCAGGTACGAGGTCCTCGAAGTATTCAAAGCACAGTGTTTTCCCATGGCAGCTCACACAAGGGCCATGACAAAGTCGGACTCACCCGAAATGCTGTCCTGAGGCTGTTCGAGGGCTCTGGAAATGTAGCGCTCCTCGAGGGACGGCCAGTGTGTAGCCCATCGCGCGGCACGCACAGAGGGCCTCCGGGGGTGGGGGAGTGGGGTCAACCAATGGGCCTCGAAGTTGCTCAGCCGCCCCACAGGGGTCTGGAGGTACTCGCTGAACTTGGAGGGCAAGTGATGCATACCCGAGAGGCCTAGGAGTCCTCCAAAGTGTACTACTTCCTTTAAAATAAAGCCTCTAAGCAACTGAGAACTCATGGAGACAGCTGCCTGCCTCCCTTTCTGCACGGCTACTAGGGGCCTACGCTGGAGGCAACTTGTCACGTTGAGGTTCCCTCTAGCTCTAGAGCTTGTCAGGCGGACCAGAGCCGCGGCCATGGAAGCACCTGGTTTAGACAGAGCAGACTCATAACGTTCCCCGAAGCACTCTGACAGGGCTAACAGGCCTGTCGAGAGCAGGGAATGTCAGGTAGCTTCAAGGCAGCATGAACGCAGCCTTCCAAACGGGAAAGCAAGGCTACTTGCAGCAGGCCCCCGTTTCCGTGGGCGCACTCAGCAGACATCCCCGTGGTTTCTAACAAGCCCAAAGAGACACAGGTCACCCTGAGTTTCCTTCCCTGAATCAACTTCTCGAAGTAGGGTGTTCTGCATCAAGCGAACTGCCTCAACCAAGGAACGCCGTAGCTGCTCCTCTGGGCCTGTGGCGATTCAAAGCCTGCAGTGCCACGGGAGGAAGGGGACTTACATGGCAGTAAGAACACAAGCCGACTCTCTCTGGGAGGCACGGTGACTTCAGGCAGGAGGTCCTAGGTGGAATGCGAAGCCGAGGGTTTCTCTGAGTTCAGCTCAGCCTCGGGTAATGCGTAAGACTTGGACGCCATGTGGGACGTGCCAGAACGGTGTCCGTGAACGTGTGCGAGTGCTGAGGACCTTAAGCTGCTCCCAAGGAGAGTGCAGCGCGTTTCCCTACGCTCGGCATACACAGAGGGGCTCTAAAGGGCTACGGGCCTGGATGTTGCTTAGCAGACCCAGGTGGGCCTGGCGGTACTCAGTGTTCCTGCCGGGAACAGGGGGCCCGCGCCAGCCTCCTAGGTGTCCAGAATACCCTGCTGCCGTTGAAGGTGCCCAGAGCCGAGGCCGCCGCCTCCTGGAAACCGCTGCACGCCTCCGCTTCTGCACGGCCACTCGGGGTCTTACTTCCAGGACTGTGTTCGTGCTGGGCGTGCCGTTAGCGACACGGCATGGTAACATGCTGGCTTTCTCCTCGGGCAGAGTGACTTCAGGTACGAGGTCCTCGAAGTATTCAAAGCACAGTGTTTTCCCATGGCAGCTCACACAAGGGCCATGACAAAGTCGGACTCACCCGAAATGCTGTCCTGAGGCTGTTCGAGGGCTCTGGAAATGTAGCGCTCCTCGAGGGACGGCCAGTGTGTAGCCCATCGCGCGGCACGCACAGAGGGCCTCCGGGGGTGGGGGAGTGGGGTCAACCAATGGGCCTCGAAGTTGCTCAGCCGCCCCACAGGGGTCTGGAGGTACTCGCTGAACTTGGAGGGCAAGTGATGCATACCCGAGAGGCCTAGGAGTCCTCCAAAGTGTACTACTTCCTTTAAAATAAAGCCTCTAAGCGACTGAGAACTCATGGAGACAGCTGCCTGCCTCCCTTTCTGCACGGCTACTAGGGGCCTACGCTGGAGGCAACTTGTCACGTTGAGGTTCCCTCTAGCTCTAGAGCTTGTCAGGCGGACCAGAGCCGCGGCCATGGAAGCACCTGGTTTAGACAGAGCAGACTCATAACGTTCCCCGAAGCACTCTGACAGGGCTAACAGGCCTGTCGAGAGCAGGGAATGTCAGGTAGCTTCAAGGCAGCATGAACGCAGCCTTCCAAACGGGAAAGCAAGGCTACTTGCAGCAGGCCCCCGTTTCCGTGGGCGCACTCAGCAGACATCCCCGTGGTTTCTAACAAGCCCAAAGAGACACAGGTCACCCTGAGTTTCCTTCCCTGAATCAACTTCTCGAAGTAGGGTGTTCTGCATCAAGCGAACTGCCTCAACCAAGGAACGCCGTAGCTGCTCCTCTGGGCCTGTGGCGATTCAAAGCCTGCAGTGCCACGGGAGGAAGGGGACTTACATGGCAGTAAGAACACAAGCCGACTCTCTCTGGGAGGCACGGTGACTTCAGGCAGGAGGTCCTAGGTGGAATGCGAAGCCGAGGGTTTCTCTGAGTTCAGCTCAGCCTCGGGTAATGCGTAAGACTTGGACGCCATGTGGGACGTGCCAGAACGGTGTCCGTGAACGTGTGCGAGTGCTGAGGACCTTAAGCTGCTCCCAAGGAGAGTGCAGCGCGTTTCCCTACGCTCGGCATACACAGAGGGGCTCTAAAGGGCTACGGGCCTGGATGTTGCTTAGCAGACCCAGGTGGGCCTGGCGGTACTCAGTGTTCCTGCCGGGAACAGGGGGCCCGCGCCAGCCTCCTAGGTGTCCAGAATACCCTGCTGCCGTTGAAGGTGCCCAGAGCCGAGGCCGCCGCCTCCTGGAAACCGCTGCACGCCTCCGCTTCTGCACGGCCACTCGGGGTCTTACTTCCAGGACTGTGTTCGTGCTGGGCGTGCCGTTAGCGACACGGCATGGTAACATGCTGGCTTTCTCCTCGGGCAGAGTGACTTCAGGTACGAGGTCCTCGAAGTATTCAAAGCACAGTGTTTTCCCATGGCAGCTCACACAAGGGCCATGACAAAGTCGGACTCACCCGAAATGCTGTCCTGAGGCTGTTCGAGGGCTCTGGAAATGTAGCGCTCCTCGAGGGACGGCCAGTGTGTAGCCCATCGCGCGGCACGCACAGAGGGCCTCCGGGGGTGGGGGAGTGGGGTCAACCAATGGGCCTCGAAGTTGCTCAGCCGCCCCACAGGGGTCTGGAGGTACTCGCTGAACTTGGAGGGCAAGTGATGCATACCCGAGAGGCCTAGGAGTCCTCCAAAGTGTACTACTTCCTTTAAAATAAAGCCTCTAAGCGACTGAGAACTCATGGAGACAGCTGCCTGCCTCCCTTTCTGCACGGCTACTAGGGGCCTACGCTGGAGGCAACTTGTCACGTTGAGGTTCCCTCTAGCTCTAGAGCTTGTCAGGCGGACCAGAGCCGCGGCCATGGAAGCACCTGGTTTAGACAGAGCAGACTCATAACGTTCCCCGAAGCACTCTGACAGGGCTAACAGGCCTGTCGAGAGCAGGGAATGTCAGGTAGCTTCAAGGCAGCATGAACGCAGCCTTCCAAACGGGAAAGCAAGGCTACTTGCAGCAGGCCCCCGTTTCCGTGGGCGCACTCAGCAGACATCCCCGTGGTTTCTAACAAGCCCAAAGAGACACAGGTCACCCTGAGTTTCCTTCCCTGAATCAACTTCTCGAAGTAGGGTGTTCTGCATCAAGCGAACTGCCTCAACCAAGGAACGCCGTAGCTGCTCCTCTGGGCCTGTGGCGATTCAAAGCCTGCAGTGCCACGGGAGGAAGGGGACTTACATGGCAGTAAGAACACAAGCCGACTCTCTCTGGGAGGCACGGTGACTTCAGGCAGGAGGTCCTAGGTGGAATGCGAAGCCGAGGGTTTCTCTGAGTTCAGCTCAGCCTCGGGTAATGCGTAAGACTTGGACGCCATGTGGGACGTGCCAGAACGGTGTCCGTGAACGTGTGCGAGTGTTGAGGACCTTAAGCTGCTCCCAAGGAGAGTGCAGCGCGTTTCCCTACGCTCGGCATACACAGAGGGGCTCTAAAGGGCTACGGGCCTGGATGTTGCTTAGCAGACCCAGGTGGGCCTGGCGGTACTCAGTGTTCCTGCCGGGAACAGGGGGCCCGCGCCAGCCTCCTAGGTGTCCAGAATACCCTGCTGCCGTTGAAGGTGCCCAGAGCCGAGGCCGCCGCCTCCTGGAAACCGCTGCACGCCTCCGCTTCTGCACGGCCACTCGGGGTCTTACTTCCAGGACTGTGTTCGTGCTGGGCGTGCCGTTAGCGACACGGCATGGTAACATGCTGGCTTCTCCTCGGGCAGAGTGACTTCAGGTACGAGGTCCTCGAAGTATTCAAAGCACAGTGTTTTCCCATGGCAGCTGACACAAGGGCCATGACAAAGTCGGACTCACCCGAAATGCTGTCCTGAGGCTGTTCGAGGGCTCTGGAAATGTAGCGCTCCTCGAGGGACGGCCAGTGTGTAGCCCATCGCGCGGCACGCACAGAGGGCCTCCGGGGGTGGGGGAGTGGGGTCAACCAATGGGCCTCGAAGTTGCTCAGCCGCCCCACAGGGGTCTGGAGGTACTCGCTGAACTTGGAGGGCAAGTGATGCATACCCGAGAGGCCTAGGAGTCCTCCAAAGTGTACTACTTCCTTTAAAATAAAGCCTCTAAGCGACTGAGAACTCATGGAGACAGCTGCCTGCCTCCCTTTCTGCACGGCTACTAGGGGCCTACGCTGGAGGCAACTTGTCACGTTGAGGTTCCCTCTAGCTCTAGAGCTTGTCAGGCGGACCAGAGCCGCGGCCATGGAAGCACCTGGTTTAGACAGAGCAGACTCATAACGTTCCCCGAAGCACTCTGACAGGGCTAACAGGCCTGTCGAGAGCAGGGAATGTCAGGTAGCTTCAAGGCAGCATGAACGCAGCCTTCCAAACGGGAAAGCAAGGCTACTTGCAGCAGGCCCCCGTTTCCGTGGGCGCACTCAGCAGACATCCCCGTGGTTTCTAACAAGCCCAAAGAGACACAGGTCACCCTGAGTTTCCTTCCCTGAATCAACTTCTCGAAGTAAGGTGTTCTGCATCAAGCGAACTGCCTCAACCAAGGAATGCCGTAGCTGCTCCTCTGGGCCTGTGGCTATTCAAAGCCTGCAGTGCCACAGGAGGAAGGGGACTTACATGGCCGTAAGAACGCAAGCCGACTCTCTCTGGGAGGCACGGTGACTTCAGGCAGGAGGTCCTAGGTGGAATGGGAAACCGAGGGTTTCTCTGAGTTCAGCTCAGCCTCGGGTAATGCGTAAGACTTGGACGCCATGTGGGACGTGCCAGAACGGTGTCCGTGAACGTGTGCGAGTGCTGAGGACCTTAAGCTGCTCCCAAGGAGAGTGCAGCGCGTTTCCCTACGCTCGGCATACACAGAGGGGCTCTAAAGGGCTACGGGCCTGGATGTTGCTTAGCAGACCCAGGTGGGCCTGGCGGTACTCAGTGTTCCTGCCGGGAACAGGGGGCCCGCGCCAGCCTCCTAGGTGTCCAGAATACCCTGCTGCCGTTGAAGGTGCCCAGAGCCGAGGCCGCCGCCTCCTGGAAACCGCTGCACGCCTCCGCTTCTGCACGGCCACTCGGGGTCTTACTTCCAGGACTGTGTTCGTGCTGGGCGTGCCGTTAGCGACACGGCATGGTAACATGCTGGCTTTCTCCTCGGGCAGAGTGACTTCAGGTACGAGGTCCTCGAAGTATTCAAAGCACAGTGTTTTCCCATGGCAGCTCACACAAGGGCCATGACAAAGTCGGACTCACCCGAAATGCTGTCCTGAGGCTGTTCGAGGGCTCTGGAAATGTAGCGCTCCTCGAGGGACGGCCAGTGTGTAGCCCATCGCGCGGCACGCACAGAGGGCCTCCGGGGGTGGGGGAGTGGGGTCAACCAATGGGCCTCGAAGTTGCTCAGCCGCCCCACAGGGGTCTGGAGGTACTCGCTGAACTTGGAGGGAAAGTGATGCATACCCGAGAGGCCTAGGAGTCCTCCAAAGTGTACTACTTCCTTTAAAATAAAGCCTCTAAGCGACTGAGAACTCATGGAGACAGCTGCCTGCCTCCCTTTCTGCACGGCTACTAGGGGCCTACGCTGGAGGCAACTTGTCACGTTGAGGTTCCCTCTAGCTCTAGAGCTTGTCAGGCGGACCAGAGCCGCGGCCATGGAAGCACCTGGTTTAGACAGAGCAGACTCATAACGTTCCCCGAAGCACTCTGACAGGGCTAACAGGCCTGTCGAGAGCAGGGAATGTCAGGTAGCTTCAAGGCAGCATGAACGCAGCCTTCCAAACGGGAAAGCAAGGCTACTTGCAGCAGGCCCCCGTTTCCGTGGGCGCACTCAGCAGACATCCCCGTGGTTTCTAACAAGCCCAAAGAGACACAGGTCACCCTGAGTTTCCTTCCCTGAATCAACTTCTCGAAGTAAGGTGTTCTGCATCAAGCGAACTGCCTCAACCAAGGAATGCCGTAGCTGCTCCTCTGGGCCTGTGGCCATTCAAAGCCTGCAGTGCCACAGGAGGAAGGGGACTTACATGGCAGTAAGAACGCAAGCCGACTCTCTCTGGGAGGCACGGTGACTTCAGGCAGGAGGTCCTAGGTGGAATGCGAAGCCGAGGGTTTCTCTGAGTTCAGCTCAGCCTCGGGTAATGCGTAAGACTTCGACGCCATGTGGGACGTGCCAGAACGGTGTCCGTGAACGTGTGCGAGTGCTGAGGTCCTTCCGCGGCTCCCAAGGAGAGTGCAGCGCTTTTCCCTACGCTCGGCATACACAGAGGGGCTCTAAAGGGCTACGGGCCTGGATGTTGCTTAGCAGACCCAGGTGGGCCTGGCGGTACTCAGTGTTCCTGCCGGGAACAGGGGGCCCGCGCCAGCCTCCTAGGTGTCCAGAATACCCTGCTGCCGTTGAAGGTGCCCAGAGCCGAGGCCGCCGCCTCCTGGAAACCGCTGCACGCCTCCGCTTCTGCACGGCCACTCGGGGTCTTACTTCCAGGACTGTGTTCGTGCTGGGCGTGCCGTTAGCGACACGGCATGGTAACATGCTGGCTTTCTCCTCGGGCAGAGTGACTTCAGGTACGAGGTCCTCGAAGTATTCAAAGCACAGTGTTTTCCCATGGCAGCTCACACAAGGGCCATGACAAAGTCGGACTCACCCGAAATGCTGTCCTGAGGCTGTTCGAGGGCTCTGGAAATGTAGCGCTCCTCGAGGGACGGCCAGTGTGTAGCCCATCGCGCGGCACGCACAGAGGGCCTCCGGGGGTGGGGGAGTGGGGTCAACCAATGGGCCTCGAAGTTGCTCAGCCGCCCCACAGGGGTCTGGAGGTACTCGCTGAACTTGGAGGGAAAGTGATGCATACCCGAGAGGCCTAGGAGTCCTCCAAAGTGTACTACTTCCTTTAAAATAAAGCCTCTAAGCGACTGAGAACTCATGGAGACAGCTGCCTGCCTCCCTTTCTGCACGGCTACTAGGGGCCTACGCTGGAGGCAACTTGTCACGTTGAGGTTCCCTCTAGCTCTAGAGCTTGTCAGGCGGACCAGAGCCGCGGCCATGGAAGCACCTGGTTTAGACAGAGCAGACTCATAACGTTCCCCGAAGCACTCTGACAGGGCTAACAGGCCTGTCGAGAGCAGGGAATGTCAGGTAGCTTCAAGGCAGCATGAACGCAGCCTTCCAAACGGGAAAGCAAGGCTACTTGCAGCAGGCCCCCGTTTCCGTGGGCGCACTCAGCAGACATCCCCGTGGTTTCTAACAAGCCCAAAGAGACACAGGTCACCCTGAGTTTCCTTCCCTGAATCAACTTCTCGAAGTAAGGTGTTCTGCATCAAGCGAACTGCCTCAACCAAGGAATGCCGTAGCTGCTCCTCTGGGCCTGTGGCCATTCAAAGCCTGCAGTGCCACAGGAGGAAGGGGACTTACATGGCAGTAAGAACGCAAGCCGACTCTCTCTGGGAGGCACGGTGACTTCAGGCAGGAGGTCCTAGGTGGAATGCGAAGCCGAGGGTTTCTCTGAGTTCAGCTCAGCCTCGGGTAATGCGTAAGACTTCGACGCCATGTGGGACGTGCCAGAACGGTGTCCGTGAACGTGTGCGAGTGCTGAGGACCTTAAGCTGCTCCCAAGGAGAGTGCAGCGCTTTTCCCTACGCTCGGCATACACAGAGGGGCTCTAAAGGGCTACGGGCCTGGATGTTGCTTAGCAGACCCAGGTGGGCCTGGCGGTACTCAGTGTTCCTGCCGGGAACAGGGGGCCCGCGCCAGCCTCCTAGGTGTCCAGAATACCCTGCTGCCGTTGAAGGTGCCCAGAGCCGAGGCCGCCGCCTCCTGGAAACCGCTGCACGCCTCCGCTTCTGCACGGCCACTCGGGGTCTTACTTCCAGGACTGTGTTCGTGCTGGGCGTGCCGTTAGCGACACGGCATGGTAACATGCTGGCTTTCTCCTCGGGCAGAGTGACTTCAGGTACGAGGTCCTCGAAGTATTCAAAGCACAGTGTTTTCCCATGGCAGCTGACACAAGGGCCATGACAAAGTCGGACTCACCCGAAATGCTGTCCTGAGGCTGTTCGAGGGCTCTGGAAATGTAGCGCTCCTCGAGGGACGGCCAGTGTGTAGCCCATCGCGCGGCACGCACAGAGGGCCTCCGGGGGTGGGGGAGTGGGGTCAACCAATGGGCCTCGAAGTTGCTCAGCCGCCCCACAGGGGTCTGGAGGTACTCGCTGAACTTGGAGGGCAAGTGATGCATACCCGAGAGGCCTAGGAGTCCTCCAAAGTGTACTACTTCCTTTAAAATAAAGCCTCTAAGCAACTGAGAACTCATGGAGACAGCTGCCTGCCTCCCTTTCTGCACGGCTACTAGGGGCCTACGCTGGAGGCAACTTGTCACGTTGAGGTTCCCTCTAGCTCTAGAGCTTGTCAGGCGGACCAGAGCCGCGGCCATGGAAGCACCTGGTTTAGACAGAGCAGACTCATAACGTTCCCCGAAGCACTCTGACAGGGCTAACAGGCCTGTCGAGAGCAGGGAATGTCAGGTAGCTTCAAGGCAGCATGAACGCAGCCTTCCAAACGGGAAAGCAAGGCTACTTGCAGCAGGCCCCCGTTTCCGTGGGCGCACTCAGCAGACATCCCCGTGGTTTCTAACAAGCCCAAAGAGACACAGGTCACCCTGAGTTTCCTTCCCTGAATCAACTTCTCGAAGTAGGGTGTTCTGCATCAAGCGAACTGCCTCAACCAAGGAACGCCGTAGCTGCTCCTCTGGGCCTGTGGCGATTCAAAGCCTGCAGTGCCACAGGAGGAAGGGGACTTACATGGCCGTAAGAACGCAAGCCGACTCTCTCTGGGAGGCACGGTGACTTCAGGCAGGAGGTCCTAGGTGGAATGGGAAACCGAGGGTTTCTCTGAGTTCAGCTCAGCCTCGGGTAATGCGTAAGACTTGGACGCCATGTGGGACGTGCCAGAACGGTGTCCGTGAACGTGTGCGAGTGCTGAGGACCTTAAGCTGCTCCCAAGGAGAGTGCAGCGCGTTTCCCTACGCTCGGCATACACAGAGGGGCTCTAAAGGGCTACGGGCCTGGATGTTGCTTAGCAGACCCAGGTGGGCCTGGCGGTACTCAGTGTTCCTGCCGGGAACAGGGGGCCCGCGCCAGCCTCCTAGGTGTCCAGAATACCCTGCTGCCGTTGAAGGTGCCCAGAGCCGAGGCCGCCGCCTCCTGGAAACCGCTGCACGCCTCCGCTTCTGCACGGCCACTCGGGGTCTTACTTCCAGGACTGTGTTCGTGCTGGGCGTGCCGTTAGCGACACGGCATGGTAACATGCTGGCTTTCTCCTCGGGCAGAGTGACTTCAGGTACGAGGTCCTCGAAGTATTCAAAGCACAGTGTTTTCCCATGGCAGCTCACACAAGGGCCATGACAAAGTCGGACTCACCCGAAATGCTGTCCTGAGGCTGTTCGAGGGCTCTGGAAATGTAGCGCTCCTCGAGGGACGTCCAGTGTGTAGCCCATCGCGCGGCACGCACAGAGGGCCTCCGGGGGTGGGGGAGTGGGGTCAACCAATGGGCCTCGAAGTTGCTCAGCCGCCCCACAGGGGTCTGGAGGTACTCGCTGAACTTGGAGGGCAAGTGATGCATACCCGAGAGGCCTAGGAGTCCTCCAAAGTGTACTACTTCCTTTAAAATAAAGCCTCTAAGCGACTGAGAACTCATGGAGACAGCTGCCTGCCTCCCTTTCTGCACGGCTACTAGGGGCCTACGCTGGAGGCAACTTGTCACGTTGAGGTTCCCTCTAGCTCTAGAGCTTGTCAGGCGGACCAGAGCCGCGGCCATGGAAGCACCTGGTTTAGACAGAGCAGACTCATAACGTTCCCCGAAGCACTCTGACAGGGCTAACAGGCCTGTCGAGAGCAGGGAATGTCAGGTAGCTTCAAGGCAGCATGAACGCAGCCTTCCAAACGGGAAAGCAAGGCTACTTGCAGCAGGCCCCCGTTTCCGTGGGCGCACTCAGCAGACATCCCCGTGGTTTCTAACAAGCCCAAAGAGACACAGGTCACCCTGAGTTTCCTTCCCTGAATCAACTTCTCGAAGTAGGGTGTTCTGCATCAAGCGAACTGCCTCAACCAAGGAACGCCGTAGCTGCTCCTCTGGGCCTGTGGCGATTCAAAGCCTGCAGTGCCACGGGAGGAAGGGGACTTACATGGCAGTAAGAACACAAGCCGACTCTCTCTGGGAGGCACGGTGACTTCAGGCAGGAGGTCCTAGGTGGAATGCGAAGCCGAGGGTTTCTCTGAGTTCAGCTCAGCCTCGGGTAATGCGTAAGACTTCGACGCCATGTGGGACGTGCCAGAACGGTGTCCGTGAACGTGTGCGAGTGCTGAGGTCCTTCCGCGGCTCCCAAGGAGAGTGCAGCGCTTTTCCCTACGCTCGGCATACACAGAGGGGCTCTAAAGGGCTACGGGCCTGGATGTTGCTTAGCAGACCCAGGTGGGCCTGGCGGTACTCAGTGTTCCTGCCGGGAACAGGGGGCCCGCGCCAGCCTCCTAGGTGTCCAGAATACCCTGCTGCCGTTGAAGGTGCCCAGAGCCGAGGCCGCCGCCTCCTGGAAACCGCTGCACGCCTCTGCTTCTGCACTACCCCTCGGGGTCTTACTTCCAGGCCTGTGTTCGTGCTGGGCGTGCCGTTAGCGACACGGCATGGTAAGATGCTGACTTTCTCCTCGGGCAGAGTGACTTCAGGTACGAGGTCCTCGAAGTATTCAAAGCACAGTGTTTTCCCATGGCAGCTGACACAAGGGCCATGACAAAGTCGGACTCACCCGAAATGCTGTCCTGAGGCTGTTCGAGGGCTCTGGAAATGTAGCGCTCCTCGAGGGACGGCCAGTGTGTAGCCCATCGCGCGGCACGCACAGAGGGCCTCCGGGGGTGGGGGAGTGGGGTCAACCAATGGGCCTCGAAGTTGCTCAGCCGCCCCACAGGGGTCTGGAGGTACTCGCTGAACTTGGAGGGCAAGTGATGCATACCCGAGAGGCCTAGGAGTCCTCCAAAGTGTACTACTTCCTTTAAAATAAAGCCTCTAAGCAACTGAGAACTCATGGAGACAGCTGCCTGCCTCCCTTTCTGCACGGCTACTAGGGGCCTACGCTGGAGGCAACTTGTCACGTTGAGGTTCCCTCTAGCTCTAGAGCTTGTCAGGCGGACCAGAGCCGCGGCCATGGAAGCACCTGGTTTAGACAGAGCAGACTCATAACGTTCCCCGAAGCACTCTGACAGGGCTAACAGGCCTGTCGAGAGCAGGGAATGTCAGGTAGCTTCAAGGCAGCATGAACGCAGCCTTCCAAACGGGAAAGCAAGGCTACTTGCAGCAGGCCCCCGTTTCCGTGGGCGCACTCAGCAGACATCCCCGTGGTTTCTAACAAGCCCAAAGAGACACAGGTCACCCTGAGTTTCCTTCCCTGAATCAACTTCTCGAAGTAGGGTGTTCTGCATCAAGCGAACTGCCTCAACCAAGGAACGCCGTAGCTGCTCCTCTGGGCCTGTGGCGATTCAAAGCCTGCAGTGCCACGGGAGGAAGGGGACTTACATGGCAGTAAGAACACAAGCCGACTCTCTCTGGGAGGCACGGTGACTTCAGGCAGGAGGTCCTAGGTGGAATGCGAAGCCGAGGGTTTCTCTGAGTTCAGCTCAGCCTCGGGTAATGCGTAAGACTTGGACGCCATGTGGGACGTGCCAGAACGGTGTCCGTGAACGTGTGCGAGTGCTGAGGACCTTAAGCTGCTCCAAAGGAGAGTGCAGCGCGTTTCCCTACGCTCGGCATACACAGAGGGGCTCTAAAGGGCTACGGGCCTGGATGTTGCTTAGCAGACCCAGGTGGGCCTGGCGGTACTCAGTGTTCCTGCCGGGAACAGGGGGCCCGCGCCAGCCTCCTAGGTGTCCAGAATACCCTGCTGCCGTTGAAGGTGCCCAGAGCCGAGGCCGCCGCCTCCTGGAAACCGCTGCACGCCTCCGCTTCTGCACGGCCACTCGGGGTCTTACTTCCAGGACTGTGTTCGTGCTGGGCGTGCCGTTAGCGACACGGCATGGTAACATGCTGGCTTTCTCCTCGGGCAGAGTGACTTCAGGTACGAGGTCCTCGAAGTATTCAAAGCACAGTGTTTTCCCATGGCAGCTCACACAAGGGCCATGACAAAGTCGGACTCACCCGAAATGCTGTCCTGAGGCTGTTCGAGGGCTCTGGAAATGTAGCGCTCCTCGAGGGACGGCCAGTGTGTAGCCCATCGCGCGGCACGCACAGAGGGCCTCCGGGGGTGGGGGAGTGGGGTCAACCAATGGGCCTCGAAGTTGCTCAGCCGCCCCACAGGGGTCTGGAGGTACTCGCTGAACTTGGAGGGCAAGTGATGCATACCCGAGAGGCCTAGGAGTCCTCCAAAGTGTACTACTTCCTTTAAAATAAAGCCTCTAAGCGACTGAGAACTCATGGAGACAGCTGCCTGCCTCCCTTTCTGCACGGCTACTAGGGGCCTACGCTGGAGGCAACTTGTCACGTTGAGGTTCCCTCTAGCTCTAGAGCTTGTCAGGCGGACCAGAGCCGCGGCCATGGAAGCACCTGGTTTAGACAGAGCAGACTCATAACGTTCCCCGAAGCACTCTGACAGGGCTAACAGGCCTGTCGAGAGCAGGGAATGTCAGGTAGCTTCAAGGCAGCATGAACGCAGCCTTCCAAACGGGAAAGCAAGGCTACTTGCAGCAGGCCCCCGTTTCCGTGGGCGCACTCAGCAGACATCCCCGTGGTTTCTAACAAGCCCAAAGAGACACAGGTCACCCTGAGTTTCCTTCCCTGAATCAACTTCTCGAAGTAGGGTGTTCTGCATCAAGCGAACTGCCTCAACCAAGGAACGCCGTAGCTGCTCCTCTGGGCCTGTGGCGATTCAAAGCCTGCAGTGCCACGGGAGGAAGGGGACTTACATGGCAGTAAGAACACAAGCCGACTCTCTCTGGGAGGCACGGTGACTTCAGGCAGGAGGTCCTAGGTGGAATGCGAAGCCGAGGGTTTCTCTGAGTTCAGCTCAGCCTCGGGTAATGCGTAAGACTTGGACGCCATGTGGGACGTGCCAGAACGGTGTCCGTGAACGTGTGCGAGTGCTGAGGACCTTAAGCTGCTCCCAAGGAGAGTGCAGCGCGTTTCCCTACGCTCGGCATACACAGAGGGGCTCTAAAGGGCTACGGGCCTGGATGTTGCTTAGCAGACCCAGGTGGGCCTGGCGGTACTCAGTGTTCCTGCCGGGAACAGGGGGCCCGCGCCAGCCTCCTAGGTGTCCAGAATACCCTGCTGCCGTTGAAGGTGCCCAGAGCCGAGGCCGCCGCCTCCTGGAAACCGCTGCACGCCTCCGCTTCTGCACGGCCACTCGGGGTCTTACTTCCAGGACTGTGTTCGTGCTGGGCGTGCCGTTAGCGACACGGCATGGTAACATGCTGGCTTTCTCCTCGGGCAGAGTGACTTCAGGTACGAGGTCCTCGAAGTATTCAAAGCACAGTGTTTTCCCATGGCAGCTCACACAAGGGCCATGACAAAGTCGGACTCACCCGAAATGCTGTCCTGAGGCTGTTCGAGGGCTCTGGAAATGTAGCGCTCCTCGAGGGACGGCCAGTGTGTAGCCCATCGCGCGGCACGCACAGAGGGCCTCCGGGGGTGGGGGAGTGGGGTCAACCAATGGGCCTCGAAGTTGCTCAGCCGCCCCACAGGGGTCTGGAGGTACTCGCTGAACTTGGAGGGCAAGTGATGCATACCCGAGAGGCCTAGGAGTCCTCCAAAGTGTACTACTTCCTTTAAAATAAAGCCTCTAAGCGACTGAGAACTCATGGAGACAGCTGCCTGCCTCCCTTTCTGCACGGCTACTAGGGGCCTACGCTGGAGGCAACTTGTCACGTTGAGGTTCCCTCTAGCTCTAGAGCTTGTCAGGCGGACCAGAGCCGCGGCCATGGAAGCACCTGGTTTAGACAGAGCAGACTCATAACGTTCCCCGAAGCACTCTGACAGGGCTAACAGGCCTGTCGAGAGCAGGGAATGTCAGGTAGCTTCAAGGCAGCATGAACGCAGCCTTCCAAACGGGAAAGCAAGGCTACTTGCAGCAGGCCCCCGTTTCCGTGGGCGCACTCAGCAGACATCCCCGTGGTTTCTAACAAGCCCAAAGAGACACAGGTCACCCTGAGTTTCCTTCCCTGAATCAACTTCTCGAAGTAAGGTGTTCTGCATCAAGCGAACTGCCTCAACCAAGGAATGCCGTAGCTGCTCCTCTGGGCCTGTGGCTATTCAAAGCCTGCAGTGCCACAGGAGGAAGGGGACTTACATGGCCGTAAGAACGCAAGCCGACTCTCTCTGGGAGGCACGGTGACTTCAGGCAGGAGGTCCTAGGTGGAATGGGAAACCGAGGGTTTCTCTGAGTTCAGCTCAGCCTCGGGTAATGCGTAAGACTTGGACGCCATGTGGGACGTGCCAGAACGGTGTCCGTGAACGTGTGCGAGTGCTGAGGACCTTAAGCTGCTCCCAAGGAGAGTGCAGCGCGTTTCCCTACGCTCGGCATACACAGAGGGGCTCTAAAGGGCTACGGGCCTGGATGTTGCTTAGCAGACCCAGGTGGGCCTGGCGGTACTCAGTGTTCCTGCCGGGAACAGGGGGCCCGCGCCAGCCTCCTAGGTGTCCAGAATACCCTGCTGCCGTTGAAGGTGCCCAGAGCCGAGGCCGCCGCCTCCTGGAAACCGCTGCACGCCTCCGCTTCTGCACGGCCACTCGGGGTCTTACTTCCAGGACTGTGTTCGTGCTGGGCGTGCCGTTAGCGACACGGCATGGTAACATGCTGGCTTTCTCCTCGGGCAGAGTGACTTCAGGTACGAGGTCCTCGAAGTATTCAAAGCACAGTGTTTTCCCATGGCAGCTCACACAAGGGCCATGACAAAGTCGGACTCACCCGAAATGCTGTCCTGAGCCTGTTCGAGGGCTCTGGAAATGTAGCGTTCCTCGAGGGACGGCCAGTGTGTAGCCCATCGCGCGGCACGCACAGAGGGCCTCCGGGGGTGGGGGAGTGGGGTCAACCAATGGGCCTCGAAGTTGCTCAGCCGCCCCACAGGGGTCTGGAGGTACTCGCTGAACTTGGAGGGCAAGTGATGCATACCCGAGAGGCCTAGGAGTCCTCCAAAGTGTACTACTTCCTTTAAAATAAAGCCTCTAAGCGACTGAGAACTCATGGAGACAGCTGCCTGCCTCCCTTTCTGCACGGCTACTAGGGGCCTACGCTGGAGGCAACTTGTCACGTTGAGGTTCCCTCTAGCTCTAGAGCTTGTCAGGCGGACCAGAGCCGCGGCCATGGAAGCACCTGGTTTAGACAGAGCAGACTCATAACGTTCCCCGAAGCACTCTGACAGGGCTAACAGGCCTGTCGAGAGCAGGGAATGTCAGGTAGCTTCAAGGCAGCATGAACGCAGCCTTCCAAACGGGAAAGCAAGGCTACTTGCAGCAGGCCCCCGTTTCCGTGGGCGCACTCAGCAGACATCCCCGTGGTTTCTAACAAGCCCAAAGAGACACAGGTCACCCTGAGTTTCCTTCCCTGAATCAACTTCTCGAAGTAGGGTGTTCTGCATCAAGCGAACTGCCTCAACCAAGGAACGCCGTAGCTGCTCCTCTGGGCCTGTGGCGATTCAAAGCCTGCAGTGCCACGGGAGGAAGGGGACTTACATGGCAGTAAGAACACAAGCCGACTCTCTCTGGGAGGCACGGTGACTTCAGGCAGGAGGTCCTAGGTGGAATGCGAAGCCGAGGGTTTCTCTGAGTTCAGCTCAGCCTCGGGTAATGCGTAAGACTTGGACGCCATGTGGGACGTGCCAGAACGGTGTCCGTGAACGTGTGCGAGTGCTGAGGACCTTAAGCTGCTCCCAAGGAGAGTGCAGCGCGTTTCCCTACGCTCGGCATACACAGAGGGGCTCTAAAGGGCTACGGGCCTGGATGTTGCTTAGCAGACCCAGGTGGGCCTGGCGGTACTCAGTGTTCCTGCCGGGAACAGGGGGCCCGCGCCAGCCTCCTAGGTGTCCAGAATACCCTGCTGCCGTTGAAGGTGCCCAGAGCCGAGGCCGCCGCCTCCTGGAAACCGCTGCACGCCTCCGCTTCTGCACTACCCCTCGGGGTCTTACTTCCAGGCCTGTGTTCGTGCTGGGCGTGCCGTTAGCGACACGGCATGGTAAGATGCTGACTTTCTCCTCGGGCAGAGTGACTTCAGGTACGAGGTCCTCGAAGTATTCAAAGCACAGTGTTTTCCCATGGCAGCTGACACAAGGGCCATGACAAAGTCGGACTCACCCGAAATGCTGTCCTGAGGCTGTTCGAGGGCTCTGGAAATGTAGCGCTCCTCGAGGGACGGCCAGTGTGTAGCCCATCGCGCGGCACGCACAGAGGGCCTCCGGGGGTGGGGGAGTGGGGTCAACCAATGGGCCTCGAAGTTGCTCAGCCGCCCCACAGGGGTCTGGAGGTACTCGCTGAACTTGGAGGGCAAGTGATGCATACCCGAGAGGCCTAGGAGTCCTCCAAAGTGTACTACTTCCTTTAAAATAAAGCCTCTAAGCAACTGAGAACTCATGGAGACAGCTGCCTGCCTCCCTTTCTGCACGGCTACTAGGGGCCTACGCTGGAGGCAACTTGTCACGTTGAGGTTCCCTCTAGCTCTAGAGCTTGTCAGGCGGACCAGAGCCGCGGCCATGGAAGCACCTGGTTTAGACAGAGCAGACTCATAACGTTCCCCGAAGCACTCTGACAGGGCTAACAGGCCTGTCGAGAGCAGGGAATGTCAGGTAGCTTCAAGGCAGCATGAACGCAGCCTTCCAAACGGGAAAGCAAGGCTACTTGCAGCAGGCCCCCGTTTCCGTGGGCGCACTCAGCAGACATCCCCGTGGTTTCTAACAAGCCCAAAGAGACACAGGTCACCCTGAGTTTCCTTCCCTGAATCAACTTCTCGAAGTAGGGTGTTCTGCATCAAGCGAACTGCCTCAACCAAGGAACGCCGTAGCTGCTCCTCTGGGCCTGTGGCGATTCAAAGCCTGCAGTGCCACGGGAGGAAGGGGACTTACATGGCAGTAAGAACACAAGCCGACTCTCTCTGGGAGGCACGGTGACTTCAGGCAGGAGGTCCTAGGTGGAATGCGAAGCCGAGGGTTTCTCTGAGTTCAGCTCAGCCTCGGGTAATGCGTAAGACTTGGACGCCATGTGGGACGTGCCAGAACGGTGTCCGTGAACGTGTGCGAGTGTTGAGGACCTTAAGCTGCTCCCAAGGAGAGTGCAGCGCGTTTCCCTACGCTCGGCATACACAGAGGGGCTCTAAAGGGCTACGGGCCTGGATGTTGCTTAGCAGACCCAGGTGGGCCTGGCGGTACTCAGTGTTCCTGCCGGGAACAGGGGGCCCGCGCCAGCCTCCTAGGTGTCCAGAATACCCTGCTGCCGTTGAAGGTGCCCAGAGCCGAGGCCGCCGCCTCCTGGAAACCGCTGCACGCCTCCGCTTCTGCACTACCCCTCGGGGTCTTACTTCCAGGCCTGTGTTCGTGCTGGGCGTGCCGTTAGCGACACGGCATGGTAAGATGCTGACTTTCTCCTCGGGCAGAGTGACTTCAGGTACGAGGTCCTCGAAGTATTCAAAGCACAGTGTTTTCCCATGGCAGCTGACACAAGGGCCATGACAAAGTCGGACTCACCCGAAATGCTGTCCTGAGGCTGTTCGAGGGCTCTGGAAATGTAGCGCTCCTCGAGGGACGGCCAGTGTGTAGCCCATCGCGCGGCACGCACAGAGGGCCTCCGGGGGTGGGGGAGTGGGGTCAACCAATGGGCCTCGAAGTTGCTCAGCCGCCCCACAGGGGTCTGGAGGTACTCGCTGAACTTGGAGGGCAAGTGATGCATACCCGAGAGGCCTAGGAGTCCTCCAAAGTGTACTACTTCCTTTAAAATAAAGCCTCTAAGCAACTGAGAACTCATGGAGACAGCTGCCTGCCTCCCTTTCTGCACGGCTACTAGGGGCCTACGCTGGAGGCAACTTGTCACGTTGAGGTTCCCTCTAGCTCTAGAGCTTGTCAGGCGGACCAGAGCCGCGGCCATGGAAGCACCTGGTTTAGACAGAGCAGACTCATAACGTTCCCCGAAGCACTCTGACAGGGCTAACAGGCCTGTCGAGAGCAGGGAATGTCAGGTAGCTTCAAGGCAGCATGAACGCAGCCTTCCAAACGGGAAAGCAAGGCTACTTGCAGCAGGCCCCCGTTTCCGTGGGCGCACTCAGCAGACATCCCCGTGGTTTCTAACAAGCCCAAAGAGACACAGGTCACCCTGAGTTTCCTTCCCTGAATCAACTTCTCGAAGTAGGGTGTTCTGCATCAAGCGAACTGCCTCAACCAAGGAACGCCGTAGCTGCTCCTCTGGGCCTGTGGCGATTCAAAGCCTGCAGTGCCACGGGAGGAAGGGGACTTACATGGCAGTAAGAACACAAGCCGACTCTCTCTGGGAGGCACGGTGACTTCAGGCAGGAGGTCCTAGGTGGAATGCGAAGCCGAGGGTTTCTCTGAGTTCAGCTCAGCCTCGGGTAATGCGTAAGACTTGGACGCCATGTGGGACGTGCCAGAACGGTGTCCGTGAACGTGTGCGAGTGTTGAGGACCTTAAGCTGCTCCCAAGGAGAGTGCAGCGCGTTTCCCTACGCTCGGCATACACAGAGGGGCTCTAAAGGGCTACGGGCCTGGATGTTGCTTAGCAGACCCAGGTGGGCCTGGCGGTACTCAGTGTTCCTGCCGGGAACAGGGGGCCCGCGCCAGCCTCCTAGGTGTCCAGAATACCCTGCTGCCGTTGAAGGTGCCCAGAGCCGAGGCCGCCGCCTCCTGGAAACCGCTGCACGCCTCCGCTTCTGCACGGCCACTCGGGGTCTTACTTCCAGGACTGTGTTCGTGCTGGGCGTGCCGTTAGCGACACGGCATGGTAACATGCTGGCTTTCTCCTCGGGCAGAGTGACTTCAGGTACGAGGTCCTCGAAGTATTCAAAGCACAGTGTTTTCCCATGGCAGCTCACACAAGGGCCATGACAAAGTCGGACTCACCCGAAATGCTGTCCTGAGGCTGTTCGAGGGCTCTGGAAATGTAGCGCTCCTCGAGGGACGGCCAGTGTGTAGCCCATCGCGCGGCACGCACAGAGGGCCTCCGGGGGTGGGGGAGTGGGGTCAACCAATGGGCCTCGAAGTTGCTCAGCCGCCCCACAGGGGTCTGGAGGTACTCGCTGAACTTGGAGGGCAAGTGATGCATACCCGAGAGGCCTAGGAGTCCTCCAAAGTGTACTACTTCCTTTAAAATAAAGCCTCTAAGCGACTGAGAACTCATGGAGACAGCTGCCTGCCTCCCTTTCTGCACGGCTACTAGGGGCCTACGCTGGAGGCAACTTGTCACGTTGAGGTTCCCTCTAGCTCTAGAGCTTGTCAGGCGGACCAGAGCCGCGGCCATGGAAGCACCTGGTTTAGACAGAGCAGACTCATAACGTTCCCCGAAGCACTCTGACAGGGCTAACAGGCCTGTCGAGAGCAGGGAATGTCAGGTAGCTTCAAGGCAGCATGAACGCAGCCTTCCAAACGGGAAAGCAAGGCTACTTGCAGCAGGCCCCCGTTTCCGTGGGCGCACTCAGCAGACATCCCCGTGGTTTCTAACAAGCCCAAAGAGACACAGGTCACCCTGAGTTTCCTTCCCTGAATCAACTTCTCGAAGTAAGGTGTTCTGCATCAAGCGAACTGCCTCAACCAAGGAATGCCGTAGCTGCTCCTCTGGGCCTGTGGCTATTCAAAGCCTGCAGTGCCACAGGAGGAAGGGGACTTACATTGCCGTAAGAACGCAAGCCGACTCTCTCTGGGAGGCACGGTGACTTCAGGCAGGAGGTCCTAGGTGGAATGCGAAGCCGAGGGTTTCTCTGAGTTCAGCTCAGCCTCGGGTAATGCGTAAGACTTCGACGCCATGTGGGACGTGCCAGAACGGTGTCCGTGAACGTGTGCGAGTGCTGAGGTCCTTCCGCGGCTCCCAAGGAGAGTGCAGCGCTTTTCCCTACGCTCGGCATACACAGAGGGGCTCTAAAGGGCTACGGGCCTGGATGTTGCTTAGCAGACCCAGGTGGGCCTGGCGGTACTCAGTGTTCCTGCCGGGAACAGGGGGCCCGCGCCAGCCTCCTAGGTGTCCAGAATACCCTGCTGCCGTTGAAGGTGCCCAGAGCCGAGGCCGCCGCCTCCTGGAAACCGCTGCACGCCTCCGCTTCTGCACTACCCCTCGGGGTCTTACTTCCAGGCCTGTGTTCGTGCTGGGCGTGCCGTTAGCGACACGGCATGGTAAGATGCTGACTTTCTCCTCGGGCAGAGTGACTTCAGGTACGAGGTCCTCGAAGTATTCAAAGCACAGTGTTTTCCCATGGCAGCTGACACAAGGGCCATGACAAAGTCGGACTCACCCGAAATGCTGTCCTGAGGCTGTTCGAGGGCTCTGGAAATGTAGCGCTCCTCGAGGGACGGCCAGTGTGTAGCCCATCGCGCGGCACGCACAGAGGGCCTCCGGGGGTGGGGGAGTGGGGTCAACCAATGGGCCTCGAAGTTGCTCAGCCGCCCCACAGGGGTCTGGAGGTACTCGCTGAACTTGGAGGGCAAGTGATGCATACCCGAGAGGCCTAGGAGTCCTCCAAAGTGTACTACTTCCTTTAAAATAAAGCCTCTAAGCAACTGAGAACTCATGGAGACAGCTGCCTGCCTCCCTTTCTGCACGGCTACTAGGGGCCTACGCTGGAGGCAACTTGTCACGTTGAGGTTCCCTCTAGCTCTAGAGCTTGTCAGGCGGACCAGAGCCGCGGCCATGGAAGCACCTGGTTTAGACAGAGCAGACTCATAACGTTCCCCGAAGCACTCTGACAGGGCTAACAGGCCTGTCGAGAGCAGGGAATGTCAGGTAGCTTCAAGGCAGCATGAACGCAGCCTTCCAAACGGGAAAGCAAGGCTACTTGCAGCAGGCCCCCGTTTCCGTGGGCGCACTCAGCAGACATCCCCGTGGTTTCTAACAAGCCCAAAGAGACACAGGTCACCCTGAGTTTCCTTCCCTGAATCAACTTCTCGAAGTAGGGTGTTCTGCATCAAGCGAACTGCCTCAACCAAGGAACGCCGTAGCTGCTCCTCTGGGCCTGTGGCGATTCAAAGCCTGCAGTGCCACGGGAGGAAGGGGACTTACATGGCAGTAAGAACACAAGCCGACTCTCTCTGGGAGGCACGGTGACTTCAGGCAGGAGGTCCTAGGTGGAATGCGAAGCCGAGGGTTTCTCTGAGTTCAGCTCAGCCTCGGGTAATGCGTAAGACTTGGACGCCATGTGGGACGTGCCAGAACGGTGTCCGTGAACGTGTGCGAGTGTTGAGGACCTTAAGCTGCTCCCAAGGAGAGTGCAGCGCGTTTCCCTACGCTCGGCATACACAGAGGGGCTCTAAAGGGCTACGGGCCTGGATGTTGCTTAGCAGACCCAGGTGGGCCTGGCGGTACTCAGTGTTCCTGCCGGGAACAGGGGGCCCGCGCCAGCCTCCTAGGTGTCCAGAATACCCTGCTGCCGTTGAAGGTGCCCAGAGCCGAGGCCGCCGCCTCCTGGAAACCGCTGCACGCCTCCGCTTCTGCACGGCCACTCGGGGTCTTACTTCCAGGACTGTGTTCGTGCTGGGCGTGCCGTTAGCGACACGGCATGGTAACATGCTGGCTTTCTCCTCGGGCAGAGTGACTTCAGGTACGAGGTCCTCGAAGTATTCAAAGCACAGTGTTTTCCCATGGCAGCTCACACAAGGGCCATGACAAAGTCGGACTCACCCGAAATGCTGTCCTGAGGCTGTTCGAGGGCTCTGGAAATGTAGCGCTCCTCGAGGGACGGCCAGTGTGTAGCCCATCGCGCGGCACGCACAGAGGGCCTCCGGGGGTGGGGGAGTGGGGTCAACCAATGGGCCTCGAAGTTGCTCAGCCGCCCCACAGGGGTCTGGAGGTACTCGCTGAACTTGGAGGGCAAGTGATGCATACCCGAGAGGCCTAGGAGTCCTCCAAAGTGTACTACTTCCTTTAAAATAAAGCCTCTAAGCGACTGAGAACTCATGGAGACAGCTGCCTGCCTCCCTTTCTGCACGGCTACTAGGGGCCTACGCTGGAGGCAACTTGTCACGTTGAGGTTCCCTCTAGCTCTAGAGCTTGTCAGGCGGACCAGAGCCGCGGCCATGGAAGCACCTGGTTTAGACAGAGCAGACTCATAACGTTCCCCGAAGCACTCTGACAGGGCTAACAGGCCTGTCGAGAGCAGGGAATGTCAGGTAGCTTCAAGGCAGCATGAACGCAGCCTTCCAAACGGGAAAGCAAGGCTACTTGCAGCAGGCCCCCGTTTCCGTGGGCGCACTCAGCAGACATCCCCGTGGTTTCTAACAAGCCCAAAGAGACACAGGTCACCCTGAGTTTCCTTCCCTGAATCAACTTCTCGAAGTAAGGTGTTCTGCATCAAGCGAACTGCCTCAACCAAGGAATGCCGTAGCTGCTCCTCTGGGCCTGTGGCTATTCAAAGCCTGCAGTGCCACAGGAGGAAGGGGACTTACATTGCCGTAAGAACGCAAGCCGACTCTCTCTGGGAGGCACGGTGACTTCAGGCAGGAGGTCCTAGGTGGAATGCGAAGCCGAGGGTTTCTCTGAGTTCAGCTCAGCCTCGGGTAATGCGTAAGACTTCGACGCCATGTGGGACGTGCCAGAACGGTGTCCGTGAACGTGTGCGAGTGCTGAGGTCCTTCCGCGGCTCCCAAGGAGAGTGCAGCGCTTTTCCCTACGCTCGGCATACACAGAGGGGCTCTAAAGGGCTACGGGCCTGGATGTTGCTTAGCAGACCCAGGTGGGCCTGGCGGTACTCAGTGTTCCTGCCGGGAACAGGGGGCCCGCGCCAGCCTCCTAGGTGTCCAGAATACCCTGCTGCCGTTGAAGGTGCCCAGAGCCGAGGCCGCCGCCTCCTGGAAACCGCTGCACGCCTCCGCTTCTGCACTACCCCTCGGGGTCTTACTTCCAGGCCTGTGTTCGTGCTGGGCGTGCCGTTAGCGACACGGCATGGTAAGATGCTGACTTTCTCCTCGGGCAGAGTGACTTCAGGTACGAGGTCCTCGAAGTATTCAAAGCACAGTGTTTTCCCATGGCAGCTGACACAAGGGCCATGACAAAGTCGGACTCACCCGAAATGCTGTCCTGAGGCTGTTCGAGGGCTCTGGAAATGTAGTGCTCCTCGAGGGACGGCCAGTGTGTAGCCCATCGCGCGGCACGCACAGAGGGCCTCCGGGGGTGGGGGAGTGGGGTCAACCAATGGGCCTCGAAGTTGCTCAGCCGCCCCACAGGGGTCTGGAGGTACTCGCTGAACTTGGAGGGCAAGTGATGCATACCCGAGAGGCCTAGGAGTCCTCCAAAGTGTACTACTTCCTTTAAAATAAAGCCTCTAAGCAACTGAGAACTCATGGAGACAGCTGCCTGCCTCCCTTTCTGCACGGCTACTAGGGGCCTACGCTGGAGGCAACTTGTCACGTTGAGGTTCCCTCTAGCTCTAGAGCTTGTCAGGCGGACCAGAGCCGCGGCCATGGAAGCACCTGGTTTAGACAGAGCAGACTCATAACGTTCCCCGAAGCACTCTGACAGGGCTAACAGGCCTGTCGAGAGCAGGGAATGTCAGGTAGCTTCAAGGCAGCATGAACGCAGCCTTCCAAACGGGAAAGCAAGGCTACTTGCAGCAGGCCCCCGTTTCCGTGGGCGCACTCAGCAGACATCCCCGTGGTTTCTAACAAGCCCAAAGAGACACAGGTCACCCTGAGTTTCCTTCCCTGAATCAACTTCTCGAAGTAGGGTGTTCTGCATCAAGCGAACTGCCTCAACCAAGGAACGCCGTAGCTGCTCCTCTGGGCCTGTGGCGATTCAAAGCCTGCAGTGCCACGGGAGGAAGGGGACTTACATGGCAGTAAGAACACAAGCCGACTCTCTCTGGGAGGCACGGTGACTTCAGGCAGGAGGTCCTAGGTGGAATGCGAAGCCGAGGGTTTCTCTGAGTTCAGCTCAGCCTCGGGTAATGCGTAAGACTTGGACGCCATGTGGGACGTGCCAGAACGGTGTCCGTGAACGTGTGCGAGTGTTGAGGACCTTAAGCTGCTCCCAAGGAGAGTGCAGCGCGTTTCCCTACGCTCGGCATACACAGAGGGGCTCTAAAGGGCTACGGGCCTGGATGTTGCTTAGCAGACCCAGGTGGGCCTGGCGGTACTCAGTGTTCCTGCCGGGAACAGGGGGCCCGCGCCAGCCTCCTAGGTGTCCAGAATACCCTGCTGCCGTTGAAGGTGCCCAGAGCCGAGGCCGCCGCCTCCTGGAAACCGCTGCACGCCTCCGCTTCTGCACGGCCACTCGGGGTCTTACTTCCAGGACTGTGTTCGTGCTGGGCGTGCCGTTAGCGACACGGCATGGTAACATGCTGGCTTTCTCCTCGGGCAGAGTGACTTCAGGTACGAGGTCCTCGAAGTATTCAAAGCACAGTGTTTTCCCATGGCAGCTGACACAAGGGCCATGACAAAGTCGGACTCACCCGAAATGCTGTCCTGAGGCTGTTCGAGGGCTCTGGAAATGTAGCGCTCCTCGAGGGACGGCCAGTGTGTAGCCCATCGCGCGGCACGCACAGAGGGCCTCCGGGGGTGGGGGAGTGGGGTCAACCAATGGGCCTCGAAGTTGCTCAGCCGCCCCACAGGGGTCTGGAGGTACTCGCTGAACTTGGAGGGCAAGTGATGCATACCCGAGAGGCCTAGGAGTCCTCCAAAGTGTACTACTTCCTTTAAAATAAAGCCTCTAAGCAACTGAGAACTCATGGAGACAGCTGCCTGCCTCCCTTTCTGCACGGCTACTAGGGGCCTACGCTGGAGGCAACTTGTCACGTTGAGGTTCCCTCTAGCTCTAGAGCTTGTCAGGCGGACCAGAGCCGCGGCCATGGAAGCACCTGGTTTAGACAGAGCAGACTCATAACGTTCCCCGAAGCACTCTGACAGGGCTAACAGGCCTGTCGAGAGCAGGGAATGTCAGGTAGCTTCAAGGCAGCATGAACGCAGCCTTCCAAACGGGAAAGCAAGGCTACTTGCAGCAGGCCCCCGTTTCCGTGGGCGCACTCAGCAGACATCCCCGTGGTTTCTAACAAGCCCAAAGAGACACAGGTCACCCTGAGTTTCCTTCCCTGAATCAACTTCTCGAAGTAGGGTGTTCTGCATCAAGCGAACTGCCTCAACCAAGGAACGCTGTAGCTGCTCCTCTGGGCCTGTGGCGATTCAAAGCCTGCAGTGCCACGGGAGGAAGGGGACTTACATGGCAGTAAGAACACAAGCCGACTCTCTCTGGGAGGCACGGTGACTTCAGGCAGGAGGTCCTAGGTGGAATGCGAAGCCGAGGGTTTCTCTGAGTTCAGCTCAGCCTCGGGTAATGCGTAAGACTTGGACGCCATGTGGGACGTGCCAGAACGGTGTCCGTGAACGTGTGCGAGTGCTGAGGACCTTAAGCTGCTCCCAAGGAGAGTGCAGCGCGTTTCCCTACGCTCGGCATACACAGAGGGGCTCTAAAGGGCTACGGGCCTGGATGTTGCTTAGCAGACCCAGGTGGGCCTGGCGGTACTCAGTGTTCCTGCCGGGAACAGGGGGCCCGCGCCAGCCTCCTAGGTGTCCAGAATACCCTGCTGCCGTTGAAGGTGCCCAGAGCCGAGGCCGCCGCCTCCTGGAAACCGCTGCACGCCTCCGCTTCTGCACGGCCACTCGGGGTCTTACTTCCAGGACTGTGTTCGTGCTGGGCGTGCCGTTAGCGACACGGCATGGTAACATGCTGGCTTTCTCCTCGGGCAGAGTGACTTCAGGTACGAGGTCCTCGAAGTATTCAAAGCACAGTGTTTTCCCATGGCAGCTCACACAAGGGCCATGACAAAGTCGGACTCACCCGAAATGCTGTCCTGAGGCTGTTCGAGGGCTCTGGAAATGTAGCGCTCCTCGAGGGACGGCCAGTGTGTAGCCCATCGCGCGGCACGCACAGAGGGCCTCCGGGGGTGGGGGAGTGGGGTCAACCAATGGGCCTCGAAGTTGCTCAGCCGCCCCACAGGGGTCTGGAGGTACTCGCTGAACTTGGAGGGCAAGTGATGCATACCCGAGAGGCCTAGGAGTCCTCCAAAGTGTACTACTTCCTTTAAAATAAAGCCTCTAAGCGACTGAGAACTCATGGAGACAGCTGCCTGCCTCCCTTTCTGCACGGCTACTAGGGGCCTACGCTGGAGGCAACTTGTCACGTTGAGGTTCCCTCTAGCTCTAGAGCTTGTCAGGCGGACCAGAGCCGCGGCCATGGAAGCACCTGGTTTAGACAGAGCAGACTCATAACGTTCCCCGAAGCACTCTGACAGGGCTAACAGGCCTGTCGAGAGCAGGGAATGTCAGGTAGCTTCAAGGCAGCATGAACGCAGCCTTCCAAACGGGAAAGCAAGGCTACTTGCAGCAGGCCCCCGTTTCCGTGGGCGCACTCAGCAGACATCCCCGTGGTTTCTAACAAGCCCAAAGAGACACAGGTCACCCTGAGTTTCCTTCCCTGAATCAACTTCTCGAAGTAAGGTGTTCTGCATCAAGCGAACTGCCTCAACCAAGGAATGCCGTAGCTGCTCCTCTGGGCCTGTGGCTATTCAAAGCCTGCAGTGCCACAGGAGGAAGGGGACTTACATTGCCGTAAGAACGCAAGCCGACTCTCTCTGGGAGGCACGGTGACTTCAGGCAGGAGGTCCTAGGTGGAATGCGAAGCCGAGGGTTTCTCTGAGTTCAGCTCAGCCTCGGGTAATGCGTAAGACTTCGACGCCATGTGGGACGTGCCAGAACGGTGTCCGTGAACGTGTGCGAGTGCTGAGGTCCTTCCGCGGCTCCCAAGGAGAGTGCAGCGCTTTTCCCTACGCTCGGCATACACAGAGGGGCTCTAAAGGGCTACGGGCCTGGATGTTGCTTAGCAGACCCAGGTGGGCCTGGCGGTACTCAGTGTTCCTGCCGGGAACAGGGGGCCCGCGCCAGCCTCCTAGGTGTCCAGAATACCCTGCTGCCGTTGAAGGTGCCCAGAGCCGAGGCCGCCGCCTCCTGGAAACCGCTGCACGCCTCCGCTTCTGCACTACCCCTCGGGGTCTTACTTCCAGGCCTGTGTTCGTGCTGGGCGTGCCGTTAGCGACACGGCATGGTAAGATGCTGACTTTCTCCTCGGGCAGAGTGACTTCAGGTACGAGGTCCTCGAAGTATTCAAAGCACAGTGTTTTCCCATGGCAGCTGACACAAGGGCCATGACAAAGTCGGACTCACCCGAAATGCTGTCCTGAGGCTGTTCGAGGGCTCTGGAAATGTAGCGCTCCTCGAGGGACGGCCAGTGTGTAGCCCATCGCGCGGCACGCACAGAGGGCCTCCGGGGGTGGGGGAGTGGGGTCAACCAATGGGCCTCGAAGTTGCTCAGCCGCCCCACAGGGGTCTGGAGGTACTCGCTGAACTTGGAGGGCAAGTGATGCATACCCGAGAGGCCTAGGAGTCCTCCAAAGTGTACTACTTCCTTTAAAATAAAGCCTCTAAGCAACTGAGAACTCATGGAGACAGCTGCCTGCCTCCCTTTCTGCACGGCTACTAGGGGCCTACGCTGGAGGCAACTTGTCACGTTGAGGTTCCCTCTAGCTCTAGAGCTTGTCAGGCGGACCAGAGCCGCGGCCATGGAAGCACCTGGTTTAGACAGAGCAGACTCATAACGTTCCCCGAAGCACTCTGACAGGGCTAACAGGCCTGTCGAGAGCAGGGAATGTCAGGTAGCTTCAAGGCAGCATGAACGCAGCCTTCCAAACGGGAAAGCAAGGCTACTTGCAGCAGGCCCCCGTTTCCGTGGGCGCACTCAGCAGACATCCCCGTGGTTTCTAACAAGCCCAAAGAGACACAGGTCACCCTGAGTTTCCTTCCCTGAATCAACTTCTCGAAGTAGGGTGTTCTGCATCAAGCGAACTGCCTCAACCAAGGAACGCCGTAGCTGCTCCTCTGGGCCTGTGGCGATTCAAAGCCTGCAGTGCCACGGGAGGAAGGGGACTTACATGGCAGTAAGAACACAAGCCGACTCTCTCTGGGAGGCACGGTGACTTCAGGCAGGAGGTCCTAGGTGGAATGCGAAGCCGAGGGTTTCTCTGAGTTCAGCTCAGCCTCGGGTAATGCGTAAGACTTGGACGCCATGTGGGACGTGCCAGAACGGTGTCCGTGAACGTGTGCGAGTGTTGAGGACCTTAAGCTGCTCCCAAGGAGAGTGCAGCGCGTTTCCCTACGCTCGGCATACACAGAGGGGCTCTAAAGGGCTACGGGCCTGGATGTTGCTTAGCAGACCCAGGTGGGCCTGGCGGTACTCAGTGTTCCTGCCGGGAACAGGGGGCCCGCGCCAGCCTCCTAGGTGTCCAGAATACCCTGCTGCCGTTGAAGGTGCCCAGAGCCGAGGCCGCCGCCTCCTGGAAACCGCTGCACGCCTCCGCTTCTGCACGGCCACTCGGGGTCTTACTTCCAGGACTGTGTTCGTGCTGGGCGTGCCGTTAGCGACACGGCATGGTAACATGCTGGCTTTCTCCTCGGGCAGAGTGACTTCAGGTACGAGGTCCTCGAAGTATTCAAAGCACAGTGTTTTCCCATGGCAGCTGACACAAGGGCCATGACAAAGTCGGACTCACCCGAAATGCTGTCCTGAGGCTGTTCGAGGGCTCTGGAAATGTAGCGCTCCTCGAGGGACGGCCAGTGTGTAGCCCATCGCGCGGCACGCACAGAGGGCCTCCGGGGGTGGGGGAGTGGGGTCAACCAATGGGCCTCGAAGTTGCTCAGCCGCCCCACAGGGGTCTGGAGGTACTCGCTGAACTTGGAGGGCAAGTGATGCATACCCGAGAGGCCTAGGAGTCCTCCAAAGTGTACTACTTCCTTTAAAATAAAGCCTCTAAGCAACTGAGAACTCATGGAGACAGCTGCCTGCCTCCCTTTCTGCACGGCTACTAGGGGCCTACGCTGGAGGCAACTTGTCACGTTGAGGTTCCCTCTAGCTCTAGAGCTTGTCAGGCGGACCAGAGCCGCGGCCATGGAAGCACCTGGTTTAGACAGAGCAGACTCATAACGTTCCCCGAAGCACTCTGACAGGGCTAACAGGCCTGTCGAGAGCAGGGAATGTCAGGTAGCTTCAAGGCAGCATGAACGCAGCCTTCCAAACGGGAAAGCAAGGCTACTTGCAGCAGGCCCCCGTTTCCGTGGGCGCACTCAGCAGACATCCCCGTGGTTTCTAACAAGCCCAAAGAGACACAGGTCACCCTGAGTTTCCTTCCCTGAATCAACTTCTCGAAGTAGGGTGTTCTGCATCAAGCGAACTGCCTCAACCAAGGAACGCTGTAGCTGCTCCTCTGGGCCTGTGGCGATTCAAAGCCTGCAGTGCCACGGGAGGAAGGGGACTTACATGGCAGTAAGAACACAAGCCGACTCTCTCTGGGAGGCACGGTGACTTCAGGCAGGAGGTCCTAGGTGGAATGCGAAGCCGAGGGTTTCTCTGAGTTCAGCTCAGCCTCGGGTAATGCGTAAGACTTGGACGCCATGTGGGACGTGCCAGAACGGTGTCCGTGAACGTGTGCGAGTGTTGAGGACCTTAAGCTGCTCCCAAGGAGAGTGCAGCGCGTTTCCCTACGCTCGGCATACACAGAGGGGCTCTAAAGGGCTACGGGCCTGGATGTTGCTTAGCAGACCCAGGTGGGCCTGGCGGTACTCAGTGTTCCTGCCGGGAACAGGGGGCCCGCGCCAGCCTCCTAGGTGTCCAGAATACCCTGCTGCCGTTGAAGGTGCCCAGAGCCGAGGCCGCCGCCTCCTGGAAACCGCTGCACGCCTCCGCTTCTGCACGGCCACTCGGGGTCTTACTTCCAGGACTGTGTTCGTGCTGGGCGTGCCGTTAGCGACACGGCATGGTAACATGCTGGCTTTCTCCTCGGGCAGAGTGACTTCAGGTACGAGGTCCTCGAAGTATTCAAAGCACAGTGTTTTCCCATGGCAGCTGACACAAGGGCCATGACAAAGTCGGACTCACCCGAAATGCTGTCCTGAGGCTGTTCGAGGGCTCTGGAAATGTAGCGCTCCTCGAGGGACGGCCAGTGTGTAGCCCATCGCGCGGCACGCACAGAGGGCCTCCGGGGGTGGGGGAGTGGGGTCAACCAATGGGCCTCGAAGTTGCTCAGCCGCCCCACAGGGGTCTGGAGGTACTCGCTGAACTTGGAGGGCAAGTGATGCATACCCGAGAGGCCTAGGAGTCCTCCAAAGTGTACTACTTCCTTTAAAATAAAGCCTCTAAGCGACTGAGAACTCATGGAGACAGCTGCCTGCCTCCCTTTCTGCACGGCTACTAGGGGCCTACGCTGGAGGCAACTTGTCACGTTGAGGTTCCCTCTAGCTCTAGAGCTTGTCAGGCGGACCAGAGCCGCGGCCATGGAAGCACCTGGTTTAGACAGAGCAGACTCATAACGTTCCCCGAAGCACTCTGACAGGGCTAACAGGCCTGTCGAGAGCAGGGAATGTCAGGTAGCTTCAAGGCAGCATGAACGCAGCCTTCCAAACGGGAAAGCAAGGCTACTTGCAGCAGGCCCCCGTTTCCGTGGGCGCACTCAGCAGACATCCCCGTGGTTTCTAACAAGCCCAAAGAGACACAGGTCACCCTGAGTTTCCTTCCCTGAATCAACTTCTCGAAGTAAGGTGTTCTGCATCAAGCGAACTGCCTCAACCAAGGAATGCCGTAGCTGCTCCTCTGGGCCTGTGGCTATTCAAAGCCTGCAGTGCCACAGGAGGAAGGGGACTTACATGGCCGTAAGAACGCAAGCCGACTCTCTCTGGGAGGCACGGTGACTTCAGGCAGGAGGTCCTAGGTGGAATGGGAAACCGAGGGTTTCTCTGAGTTCAGCTCAGCCTCGGGTAATGCGTAAGACTTGGACGCCATGTGGGACGTGCCAGAACGGTGTCCGTGAACGTGTGCGAGTGCTGAGGACCTTAAGCTGCTCCCAAGGAGAGTGCAGCGCGTTTCCCTACGCTCGGCATACACAGAGGGGCTCTAAAGGGCTACGGGCCTGGATGTTGCTTAGCAGACCCAGGTGGGCCTGGCGGTACTCAGTGTTCCTGCCGGGAACAGGGGGCCCGCGCCAGCCTCCTAGGTGTCCAGAATACCCTGCTGCCGTTGAAGGTGCCCAGAGCCGAGGCCGCCGCCTCCTGGAAACCGCTGCACGCCTCCGCTTCTGCACGGCCACTCGGGGTCTTACTTCCAGGACTGTGTTCGTGCTGGGCGTGCCGTTAGCGACACGGCATGGTAACATGCTGGCTTTCTCCTCGGGCAGAGTGACTTCAGGTACGAGGTCCTCGAAGTATTCAAAGCACAGTGTTTTCCCATGGCAGCTGACACAAGGGCCATGACAAAGTCGGACTCACCCGAAATGCTGTCCTGAGGCTGTTCGAGGGCTCTGGAAATGTAGCGCTCCTCGAGGGACGGCCAGTGTGTAGCCCATCGCGCGGCACGCACAGAGGGCCTCCGGGGGTGGGGGAGTGGGGTCAACCAATGGGCCTCGAAGTTGCTCAGCCGCCCCACAGGGGTCTGGAGGTACTCGCTGAACTTGGAGGGCAAGTGATGCATACCCGAGAGGCCTAGGAGTCCTCCAAAGTGTACTACTTCCTTTAAAATAAAGCCTCTAAGCGACTGAGAACTCATGGAGACAGCTGCCTGCCTCCCTTTCTGCACGGCTACTAGGGGCCTACGCTGGAGGCAACTTGTCACGTTGAGGTTCCCTCTAGCTCTAGAGCTTGTCAGGCGGACCAGAGCCGCGGCCATGGAAGCACCTGGTTTAGACAGAGCAGACTCATAACGTTCCCCGAAGCACTCTGACAGGGCTAACAGGCCTGTCGAGAGCAGGGAATGTCAGGTAGCTTCAAGGCAGCATGAACGCAGCCTTCCAAACGGGAAAGCAAGGCTACTTGCAGCAGGCCCCCGTTTCCGTGGGCGCACTCAGCAGACATCCCCGTGGTTTCTAACAAGCCCAAAGAGACACAGGTCACCCTGAGTTTCCTTCCCTGAATCAACTTCTCGAAGTAAGGTGTTCTGCATCAAGCGAACTGCCTCAACCAAGGAATGCCGTAGCTGCTCCTCTGGGCCTGTGGCTATTCAAAGCCTGCAGTGCCACAGGAGGAAGGGGACTTACATTGCCGTAAGAACGCAAGCCGACTCTCTCTGGGAGGCACGGTGACTTCAGGCAGGAGGTCCTAGGTGGAATGCGAAGCCGAGGGTTTCTCTGAGTTCAGCTCAGCCTCGGGTAATGCGTAAGACTTCGACGCCATGTGGGACGTGCCAGAACGGTGTCCGTGAACGTGTGCGAGTGCTGAGGTCCTTCCGCGGCTCCCAAGGAGAGTGCAGCGCTTTTCCCTACGCTCGGCATACACAGAGGGGCTCTAAAGGGCTACGGGCCTGGATGTTGCTTAGCAGACCCAGGTGGGCCTGGCGGTACTCAGTGTTCCTGCCGGGAACAGGGGGCCCGCGCCAGCCTCCTAGGTGTCCAGAATACCCTGCTGCCGTTGAAGGTGCCCAGAGCCGAGGCCGCCGCCTCCTGGAAACCGCTGCACGCCTCCGCTTCTGCACGGCCACTCGGGGTCTTACTTCCAGGCCTGTGTTCGTGCTGGGCGTGCCGTTAGCGACACGGCATGGTAAGATGCTGACTTTCTCCTCGGGCAGAGTGACTTCAGGTACGAGGTCCTCGAAGTATTCAAAGCACAGTGTTTTCCCATGGCAGCTCACACAAGGGCCATGACAAAGTCGGACTCACCCGAAATGCTGTCCTGAGGCTGTTCGAGGGCTCTGGAAATGTAGCGCTCCTCGAGGGACGGCCAGTGTGTAGCCCATCGCGCGGCACGCACAGAGGGCCTCCGGGGGTGGGGGAGTGGGGTCAACCAATGGGCCTCGAAGTTGCTCAGCCGCCCCACAGGGGTCTGGAGGTACTCGCTGAACTTGGAGGGCAAGTGATGCATACCCGAGAGGCCTAGGAGTCCTCCAAAGTGTACTACTTCCTTTAAAATAAAGCCTCTAAGCAACTGAGAACTCATGGAGACAGCTGCCTGCCTCCCTTTCTGCACGGCTACTAGGGGCCTACGCTGGAGGCAACTTGTCACGTTGAGGTTCCCTCTAGCTCTAGAGCTTGTCAGGCGGACCAGAGCCGCGGCCATGGAAGCACCTGGTTTAGACAGAGCAGACTCATAACGTTCCCCGAAGCACTCTGACAGGGCTAACAGGCCTGTCGAGAGCAGGGAATGTCAGGTAGCTTCAAGGCAGCATGAACGCAGCCTTCCAAACGGGAAAGCAAGGCTACTTGCAGCAGGCCCCCGTTTCCGTGGGCGCACTCAGCAGACATCCCCGTGGTTTCTAACAAGCCCAAAGAGACACAGGTCACCCTGAGTTTCCTTCCCTGAATCAACTTCTCGAAGTAGGGTGTTCTGCATCAAGCGAACTGCCTCAACCAAGGAACGCCGTAGCTGCTCCTCTGGGCCTGTGGCGATTCAAAGCCTGCAGTGCCACGGGAGGAAGGGGACTTACATGGCAGTAAGAACACAAGCCGACTCTCTCTGGGAGGCACGGTGACTTCAGGCAGGAGGTCCTAGGTGGAATGCGAAGCCGAGGGTTTCTCTGAGTTCAGCTCAGCCTCGGGTAATGCGTAAGACTTGGACGCCATGTGGGACGTGCCAGAACGGTGTCCGTGAACGTGTGCGAGTGTTGAGGACCTTAAGCTGCTCCCAAGGAGAGTGCAGCGCGTTTCCCTACGCTCGGCATACACAGAGGGGCTCTAAAGGGCTACGGGCCTGGATGTTGCTTAGCAGACCCAGGTGGGCCTGGCGGTACTCAGTGTTCCTGCCGGGAACAGGGGGCCCGCGCCAGCCTCCTAGGTGTCCAGAATACCCTGCTGCCGTTGAAGGTGCCCAGAGCCGAGGCCGCCGCCTCCTGGAAACCGCTGCACGCCTCCGCTTCTGCACGGCCACTCGGGGTCTTACTTCCAGGACTGTGTTCGTGCTGGGCGTGCCGTTAGCGACACGGCATGGTAACATGCTGGCTTTCTCCTCGGGCAGAGTGACTTCAGGTACGAGGTCCTCGAAGTATTCAAAGCACAGTGTTTTCCCATGGCAGCTGACACAAGGGCCATGACAAAGTCGGACTCACCCGAAATGCTGTCCTGAGGCTGTTCGAGGGCTCTGGAAATGTAGCGCTCCTCGAGGGACGGCCAGTGTGTAGCCCATCGCGCGGCACGCACAGAGGGCCTCCGGGGGTGGGGGAGTGGGGTCAACCAATGGGCCTCGAAGTTGCTCAGCCGCCCCACAGGGGTCTGGAGGTACTCGCTGAACTTGGAGGGCAAGTGATGCATACCCGAGAGGCCTAGGAGTCCTCCAAAGTGTACTACTTCCTTTAAAATAAAGCCTCTAAGCGACTGAGAACTCATGGAGACAGCTGCCTGCCTCCCTTTCTGCACGGCTACTAGGGGCCTACGCTGGAGGCAACTTGTCACGTTGAGGTTCCCTCTAGCTCTAGAGCTTGTCAGGCGGACCAGAGCCGCGGCCATGGAAGCACCTGGTTTAGACAGAGCAGACTCATAACGTTCCCCGAAGCACTCTGACAGGGCTAACAGGCCTGTCGAGAGCAGGGAATGTCAGGTAGCTTCAAGGCAGCATGAACGCAGCCTTCCAAACGGGAAAGCAAGGCTACTTGCAGCAGGCCCCCGTTTCCGTGGGCGCACTCAGCAGACATCCCCGTGGTTTCTAACAAGCCCAAAGAGACACAGGTCACCCTGAGTTTCCTTCCCTGAATCAACTTCTCGAAGTAAGGTGTTCTGCATCAAGCGAACTGCCTCAACCAAGGAATGCCGTAGCTGCTCCTCTGGGCCTGTGGCTATTCAAAGCCTGCAGTGCCACAGGAGGAAGGGGACTTACATGGCCGTAAGAACGCAAGCCGACTCTCTCTGGGAGGCACGGTGACTTCAGGCAGGAGGTCCTAGGTGGAATGGGAAACCGAGGGTTTCTCTGAGTTCAGCTCAGCCTCGGGTAATGCGTAAGACTTGGACGCCATGTGGGACGTGCCAGAACGGTGTCCGTGAACGTGTGCGAGTGCTGAGGACCTTAAGCTGCTCCCAAGGAGAGTGCAGCGCGTTTCCCTACGCTCGGCATACACAGAGGGGCTCTAAAGGGCTACGGGCCTGGATGTTGCTTAGCAGACCCAGGTGGGCCTGGCGGTACTCAGTGTTCCTGCCGGGAACAGGGGCCCCGCGCCAGCCTCCTAGGTGTCCAGAATACCCTGCTGCCGTTGAAGGTGCCCAGAGCCGAGGCCGCCGCCTCCTGGAAACCGCTGCACGCCTCCGCTTCTGCACGGCCACTCGGGGTCTTACTTCCAGGACTGTGTTCGTGCTGGGCGTGCCGTTAGCGACACGGCATGGTAACATGCTGGCTTTCTCCTCGGGCAGAGTGACTTCAGGTACGAGGTCCTCGAAGTATTCAAAGCACAGTGTTTTCCCATGGCAGCTCACACAAGGGCCATGACAAAGTCGGACTCACCCGAAATGCTGTCCTGAGGCTGTTCGAGGGCTCTGGAAATGTAGCGCTCCTCGAGGGACGGCCAGTGTGTAGCCCATCGCGCGGCACGCACAGAGGGCCTCCGGGGGTGGGGGAGTGGGGTCAACCAATGGGCCTCGAAGTTGCTCAGCCGCCCCACAGGGGTCTGGAGGTACTCGCTGAACTTGGAGGGAAAGTGATGCATACCCGAGAGGCCTAGGAGTCCTCCAAAGTGTACTACTTCCTTTAAAATAAAGCCTCTAAGCGACTGAGAACTCATGGAGACAGCTGCCTGCCTCCCTTTCTGCACGGCTACTAGGGGCCTACGCTGGAGGCAACTTGTCACGTTGAGGTTCCCTCTAGCTCTAGAGCTTGTCAGGCGGACCAGAGCCGCGGCCATGGAAGCACCTGGTTTAGACAGAGCAGACTCATAACGTTCCCCGAAGCACTCTGACAGGGCTAACAGGCCTGTCGAGAGCAGGGAATGTCAGGTAGCTTCAAGGCAGCATGAACGCAGCCTTCCAAACGGGAAAGCAAGGCTACTTGCAGCAGGCCCCCGTTTCCGTGGGCGCACTCAGCAGACATCCCCGTGGTTTCTAACAAGCCCAAAGAGACACAGGTCACCCTGAGTTTCCTTCCCTGAATCAACTTCTCGAAGTAAGGTGTTCTGCATCAAGCGAACTGCCTCAACCAAGGAATGCCGTAGCTGCTCCTCTGGGCCTGTGGCTATTCAAAGCCTGCAGTGCCACAGGAGGAAGGGGACTTACATTGCCGTAAGAACGCAAGCCGACTCTCTCTGGGAGGCACGGTGACTTCAGGCAGGAGGTCCTAGGTGGAATGCGAAGCCGAGGGTTTCTCTGAGTTCAGCTCAGCCTCGGGTAATGCGTAAGACTTCGACGCCATGTGGGACGTGCCAGAACGGTGTCCGTGAACGTGTGCGAGTGCTGAGGTCCTTCCGCGGCTCCCAAGGAGAGTGCAGCGCTTTTCCCTACGCTCGGCATACACAGAGGGGCTCTAAAGGGCTACGGGCCTGGATGTTGCTTAGCAGACCCAGGTGGGCCTGGCGGTACTCAGTGTTCCTGCCGGGAACAGGGGGCCCGCGCCAGCCTCCTAGGTGTCCAGAATACCCTGCTGCCGTTGAAGGTGCCCAGAGCCGAGGCCGCCGCCTCCTGGAAACCGCTGCACGCCTCCGCTTCTGCACTACCCCTCGGGGTCTTACTTCCAGGCCTGTGTTCGTGCTGGGCGTGCCGTTAGCGACACGGCATGGTAAGATGCTGACTTTCTCCTCGGGCAGAGTGACTTCAGGTACGAGGTCCTCGAAGTATTCAAAGCACAGTGTTTTCCCATGGCAGCTGACACAAGGGCCATGACAAAGTCGGACTCACCCGAAATGCTGTCCTGAGGCTGTTCGAGGGCTCTGGAAATGTAGCGCTCCTCGAGGGACGGCCAGTGTGTAGCCCATCGCGCGGCACGCACAGAGGGCCTCCGGGGGTGGGGGAGTGGGGTCAACCAATGGGCCTCGAAGTTGCTCAGCCGCCCCACAGGGGTCTGGAGGTACTCGCTGAACTTGGAGGGCAAGTGATGCATACCCGAGAGGCCTAGGAGTCCTCCAAAGTGTACTACTTCCTTTAAAATAAAGCCTCTAAGCAACTGAGAACTCATGGAGACAGCTGCCTGCCTCCCTTTCTGCACGGCTACTAGGGGCCTACGCTGGAGGCAACTTGTCACGTTGAGGTTCCCTCTAGCTCTAGAGCTTGTCAGGCGGACCAGAGCCGCGGCCATGGAAGCACCTGGTTTAGACAGAGCAGACTCATAACGTTCCCCGAAGCACTCTGACAGGGCTAACAGGCCTGTCGAGAGCAGGGAATGTCAGGTAGCTTCAAGGCAGCATGAACGCAGCCTTCCAAACGGGAAAGCAAGGCTACTTGCAGCAGGCCCCCGTTTCCGTGGGCGCACTCAGCAGACATCCCCGTGGTTTCTAACAAGCCCAAAGAGACACAGGTCACCCTGAGTTTCCTTCCCTGAATCAACTTCTCGAAGTAGGGTGTTCTGCATCAAGCGAACTGCCTCAACCAAGGAACGCCGTAGCTGCTCCTCTGGGCCTGTGGCGATTCAAAGCCTGCAGTGCCACGGGAGGAAGGGGACTTACATGGCAGTAAGAACACAAGCCGACTCTCTCTGGGAGGCACGGTGACTTCAGGCAGGAGGTCCTAGGTGGAATGCGAAGCCGAGGGTTTCTCTGAGTTCAGCTCAGCCTCGGGTAATGCGTAAGACTTGGACGCCATGTGGGACGTGCCAGAACGGTGTCCGTGAACGTGTGCGAGTGTTGAGGACCTTAAGCTGCTCCCAAGGAGAGTGCAGCGCGTTTCCCTACGCTCGGCATACACAGAGGGGCTCTAAAGGGCTACGGGCCTGGATGTTGCTTAGCAGACCCAGGTGGGCCTGGCGGTACTCAGTGTTCCTGCCGGGAACAGGGGGCCCGCGCCAGCCTCCTAGGTGTCCAGAATACCCTGCTGCCGTTGAAGGTGCCCAGAGCCGAGGCCGCCGCCTCCTGGAAACCGCTGCACGCCTCCGCTTCTGCACGGCCACTCGGGGTCTTACTTCCAGGACTGTGTTCGTGCTGGGCGTGCCGTTAGCGACACGGCATGGTAACATGCTGGCTTTCTCCTCGGGCAGAGTGACTTCAGGTACGAGGTCCTCGAAGTATTCAAAGCACAGTGTTTTCCCATGGCAGCTCACACAAGGGCCATGACAAAGTCGGACTCACCCGAAATGCTGTCCTGAGGCTGTTCGAGGGCTCTGGAAATGTAGCGCTCCTCGAGGGACGGCCAGTGTGTAGCCCATCGCGCGGCACGCACAGAGGGCCTCCGGGGGTGGGGGAGTGGGGTCAACCAATGGGCCTCGAAGTTGCTCAGCCGCCCCACAGGGGTCTGGAGGTACTCGCTGAACTTGGAGGGCAAGTGATGCATACCCGAGAGGCCTAGGAGTCCTCCAAAGTGTACTACTTCCTTTAAAATAAAGCCTCTAAGCGACTGAGAACTCATGGAGACAGCTGCCTGCCTCCCTTTCTGCACGGCTACTAGGGGCCTACGCTGGAGGCAACTTGTCACGTTGAGGTTCCCTCTAGCTCTAGAGCTTGTCAGGCGGACCAGAGCCGCGGCCATGGAAGCACCTGGTTTAGACAGAGCAGACTCATAACGTTCCCCGAAGCACTCTGACAGGGCTAACAGGCCTGTCGAGAGCAGGGAATGTCAGGTAGCTTCAAGGCAGCATGAACGCAGCCTTCCAAACGGGAAAGCAAGGCTACTTGCAGCAGGCCCCCGTTTCCGTGGGCGCACTCAGCAGACATCCCCGTGGTTTCTAACAAGCCCAAAGAGACACAGGTCACCCTGAGTTTCCTTCCCTGAATCAACTTCTCGAAGTAAGGTGTTCTGCATCAAGCGAACTGCCTCAACCAAGGAATGCCGTAGCTGCTCCTCTGGGCCTGTGGCTATTCAAAGCCTGCAGTGCCACAGGAGGAAGGGGACTTACATGGCCGTAAGAACGCAAGCCGACTCTCTCTGGGAGGCACGGTGACTTCAGGCAGGAGGTCCTAGGTGGAATGGGAAACCGAGGGTTTCTCTGAGTTCAGCTCAGCCTCGGGTAATGCGTAAGACTTGGACGCCATGTGGGACGTGCCAGAACGGTGTCCGTGAACGTGTGCGAGTGCTGAGGACCTTAAGCTGCTCCCAAGGAGAGTGCAGCGCGTTTCCCTACGCTCGGCATACACAGAGGGGCTCTAAAGGGCTACGGGCCTGGATGTTGCTTAGCAGACCCAGGTGGGCCTGGCGGTACTCAGTGTTCCTGCCGGGAACAGGGGCCCCGCGCCAGCCTCCTAGGTGTCCAGAATACCCTGCTGCCGTTGAAGGTGCCCAGAGCCGAGGCCGCCGCCTCCTGGAAACCGCTGCACGCCTCCGCTTCTGCACGGCCACTCGGGGTCTTACTTCCAGGACTGTGTTCGTGCTGGGCGTGCCGTTAGCGACACGGCATGGTAACATGCTGGCTTTCTCCTCGGGCAGAGTGGCTTCAGGTACGAGGTCCTCGAAGTATTCAAAGCACAGTGTTTTCCCATGGCAGCTCACACAAGGGCCATGACAAAGTCGGACTCACCCGAAATGCTGTCCTGAGGCTGTTCGAGGGCTCTGGAAATGTAGCGCTCCTCGAGGGACGGCCAGTGTGTAGCCCATCGCGCGGCACGCACAGAGGGCCTCCGGGGGTGGGGGAGTGGGGTCAACCAATGGGCCTCGAAGTTGCTCAGCCGCCCCACAGGGGTCTGGAGGTACTCGCTGAACTTGGAGGGAAAGTGATGCATACCCGAGAGGCCTAGGAGTCCTCCAAAGTGTACTACTTCCTTTAAAATAAAGCCTCTAAGCGACTGAGAACTCATGGAGACAGCTGCCTGCCTCCCTTTCTGCACGGCTACTAGGGGCCTACGCTGGAGGCAACTTGTCACGTTGAGGTTCCCTCTAGCTCTAGAGCTAGTCAGGCGGACCAGAGCCGCGGCCATGGAAGCACCTGGTTTAGACAGAGCAGACTCATAACGTTCCCCGAAGCACTCTGACAGGGCTAACAGGCCTGTCGAGAGCAGGGAATGTCAGGTAGCTTCAAGGCAGCATGAACGCAGCCTTCCAAACGGGAAAGCAAGGCTACTTGCAGCAGGCCCCCGTTTCCGTGGGCGCACTCAGCAGACATCCCCGTGGTTTCTAACAAGCCCAAAGAGACACAGGTCACCCTGAGTTTCCTTCCCTGAATCAACTTCTCGAAGTAAGGTGTTCTGCATCAAGCGAACTGCCTCAACCAAGGAATGCCGTAGCTGCTCCTCTGGGCCTGTGGCTATTCAAAGCCTGCAGTGCCACAGGAGGAAGGGGACTTACATTGCCGTAAGAACGCAAGCCGACTCTCTCTGGGAGGCACGGTGACTTCAGGCAGGAGGTCCTAGGTGGAATGCGAAGCCGAGGGTTTCTCTGAGTTCAGCTCAGCCTCGGGTAATGCGTAAGACTTCGACGCCATGTGGGACGTGCCAGAACGGTGTCCGTGAACGTGTGCGAGTGCTGAGGTCCTTCCGCGGCTCCCAAGGAGAGTGCAGCGCTTTTCCCTACGCTCGGCATACACAGAGGGGCTCTAAAGGGCTACGGGCCTGGATGTTGCTTAGCAGACCCAGGTGGGCCTGGCGGTACTCAGTGTTCCTGCCGGGAACAGGGGGCCCGCGCCAGCCTCCTAGGTGTCCAGAATACCCTGCTGCCGTTGAAGGTGCCCAGAGCCGAGGCCGCCGCCTCCTGGAAACCGCTGCACGCCTCCGCTTCTGCACTACCCCTCGGGGTCTTACTTCCAGGCCTGTGTTCGTGCTGGGCGTGCCGTTAGCGACACGGCATGGTAAGATGCTGACTTTCTCCTCGGGCAGAGTGACTTCAGGTACGAGGTCCTCGAAGTATTCAAAGCACAGTGTTTTCCCATGGCAGCTGACACAAGGGCCATGACAAAGTCGGACTCACCCGAAATGCTGTCCTGAGGCTGTTCGAGGGCTCTGGAAATGTAGCGCTCCTCGAGGGACGGCCAGTGTGTAGCCCATCGCGCGGCACGCACAGAGGGCCTCCGGGGGTGGGGGAGTGGGGTCAACCAATGGGCCTCGAAGTTGCTCAGCCGCCCCACAGGGGTCTGGAGGTACTCGCTGAACTTGGAGGGCAAGTGATGCATACCCGAGAGGCCTAGGAGTCCTCCAAAGTGTACTACTTCCTTTAAAATAAAGCCTCTAAGCAACTGAGAACTCATGGAGACAGCTGCCTGCCTCCCTTTCTGCACGGCTACTAGGGGCCTACGCTGGAGGCAACTTGTCACGTTGAGGTTCCCTCTAGCTCTAGAGCTTGTCAGGCGGACCAGAGCCGCGGCCATGGAAGCACCTGGTTTAGACAGAGCAGACTCATAACGTTCCCCGAAGCACTCTGACAGGGCTAACAGGCCTGTCGAGAGCAGGGAATGTCAGGTAGCTTCAAGGCAGCATGAACGCAGCCTTCCAAACGGGAAAGCAAGGCTACTTGCAGCAGGCCCCCGTTTCCGTGGGCGCACTCAGCAGACATCCCCGTGGTTTCTAACAAGCCCAAAGAGACACAGGTCACCCTGAGTTTCCTTCCCTGAATCAACTTCTCGAAGTAGGGTGTTCTGCATCAAGCGAACTGCCTCAACCAAGGAACGCCGTAGCTGCTCCTCTGGGCCTGTGGCGATTCAAAGCCTGCAGTGCCACGGGAGGAAGGGGACTTACATGGCAGTAAGAACACAAGCCGACTCTCTCTGGGAGGCACGGTGACTTCAGGCAGGAGGTCCTAGGTGGAATGCGAAGCCGAGGGTTTCTCTGAGTTCAGCTCAGCCTCGGGTAATGCGTAAGACTTGGACGCCATGTGGGACGTGCCAGAACGGTGTCCGTGAACGTGTGCGAGTGTTGAGGACCTTAAGCTGCTCCCAAGGAGAGTGCAGCGCGTTTCCCTACGCTCGGCATACACAGAGGGGCTCTAAAGGGCTACGGGCCTGGATGTTGCTTAGCAGACCCAGGTGGGCCTGGCGGTACTCAGTGTTCCTGCCGGGAACAGGGGGCCCGCGCCAGCCTCCTAGGTGTCCAGAATACCCTGCTGCCGTTGAAGGTGCCCAGAGCCGAGGCCGCCGCCTCCTGGAAACCGCTGCACGCCTCCGCTTCTGCACGGCCACTCGGGGTCTTACTTCCAGGACTGTGTTCGTGCTGGGCGTGCCGTTAGCGACACGGCATGGTAACATGCTGGCTTTCTCCTCGGGCAGAGTGACTTCAGGTACGAGGTCCTCGAAGTATTCAAAGCACAGTGTTTTCCCATGGCAGCTGACACAAGGGCCATGACAAAGTCGGACTCACCCGAAATGCTGTCCTGAGGCTGTTCGAGGGCTCTGGAAATGTAGCGCTCCTCGAGGGACGGCCAGTGTGTAGCCCATCGCGCGGCACGCACAGAGGGCCTCCGGGGGTGGGGGAGTGGGGTCAACCAATGGGCCTCGAAGTTGCTCAGCCGCCCCACAGGGGTCTGGAGGTACTCGCTGAACTTGGAGGGCAAGTGATGCATACCCGAGAGGCCTAGGAGTCCTCCAAAGTGTACTACTTCCTTTAAAATAAAGCCTCTAAGCAACTGAGAACTCATGGAGACAGCTGCCTGCCTCCCTTTCTGCACGGCTACTAGGGGCCTACGCTGGAGGCAACTTGTCACGTTGAGGTTCCCTCTAGCTCTAGAGCTTGTCAGGCGGACCAGAGCCGCGGCCATGGAAGCACCTGGTTTAGACAGAGCAGACTCATAACGTTCCCCGAAGCACTCTGACAGGGCTAACAGGCCTGTCGAGAGCAGGGAATGTCAGGTAGCTTCAAGGCAGCATGAACGCAGCCTTCCAAACGGGAAAGCAAGGCTACTTGCAGCAGGCCCCCGTTTCCGTGGGCGCACTCAGCAGACATCCCCGTGGTTTCTAACAAGCCCAAAGAGACACAGGTCACCCTGAGTTTCCTTCCCTGAATCAACTTCTCGAAGTAGGGTGTTCTGCATCAAGCGAACTGCCTCAACCAAGGAACGCCGTAGCTGCTCCTCTGGGCCTGTGGCGATTCAAAGCCTGCAGTGCCACGGGAGGAAGGGGACTTACATGGCAGTAAGAACACAAGCCGACTCTCTCTGGGAGGCACGGTGACTTCAGGCAGGAGGTCCTAGGTGGAATGCGAAGCCGAGGGTTTCTCTGAGTTCAGCTCAGCCTCGGGTAATGCGTAAGACTTGGACGCCATGTGGGACGTGCCAGAACGGTGTCCGTGAACGTGTGCGAGTGTTGAGGACCTTAAGCTGCTCCCAAGGAGAGTGCAGCGCGTTTCCCTACGCTCGGCATACACAGAGGGGCTCTAAAGGGCTACGGGCCTGGATGTTGCTTAGCAGACCCAGGTGGGCCTGGCGGTACTCAGTGTTCCTGCCGGGAACAGGGGGCCCGCGCCAGCCTCCTAGGTGTCCAGAATACCCTGCTGCCGTTGAAGGTGCCCAGAGCCGAGGCCGCCGCCTCCTGGAAACCGCTGCACGCCTCCGCTTCTGCACGGCCACTCGGGGTCTTACTTCCAGGACTGTGTTCGTGCTGGGCGTGCCGTTAGCGACACGGCATGGTAACATGCTGGCTTTCTCCTCGGGCAGAGTGACTTCAGGTACGAGGTCCTCGAAGTATTCAAAGCACAGTGTTTTCCCATGGCAGCTGACACAAGGGCCATGACAAAGTCGGACTCACCCGAAATGCTGTCCTGAGGCTGTTCGAGGGCTCTGGAAATGTAGCGCTCCTCGAGGGACGGCCAGTGTGTAGCCCATCGCGCGGCACGCACAGAGGGCCTCCGGGGGTGGGGGAGTGGGGTCAACCAATGGGCCTCGAAGTTGCTCAGCCGCCCCACAGGGGTCTGGAGGTACTCGCTGAACTTGGAGGGCAAGTGATGCATACCCGAGAGGCCTAGGAGTCCTCCAAAGTGTACTACTTCCTTTAAAATAAAGCCTCTAAGCGACTGAGAACTCATGGAGACAGCTGCCTGCCTCCCTTTCTGCACGGCTACTAGGGGCCTACGCTGGAGGCAACTTGTCACGTTGAGGTTCCCTCTAGCTCTAGAGCTTGTCAGGCGGACCAGAGCCGCGGCCATGGAAGCACCTGGTTTAGACAGAGCAGACTCATAACGTTCCCCGAAGCACTCTGACAGGGCTAACAGGCCTGTCGAGAGCAGGGAATGTCAGGTAGCTTCAAGGCAGCATGAACGCAGCCTTCCAAACGGGAAAGCAAGGCTACTTGCAGCAGGCCCCCGTTTCCGTGGGCGCACTCAGCAGACATCCCCGTGGTTTCTAACAAGCCCAAAGAGACACAGGTCACCCTGAGTTTCCTTCCCTGAATCAACTTCTCGAAGTAAGGTGTTCTGCATCAAGCGAACTGCCTCAACCAAGGAATGCCGTAGCTGCTCCTCTGGGCCTGTGGCTATTCAAAGCCTGCAGTGCCACAGGAGGAAGGGGACTTACATTGCCGTAAGAACGCAAGCCGACTCTCTCTGGGAGGCACGGTGACTTCAGGCAGGAGGTCCTAGGTGGAATGCGAAGCCGAGGGTTTCTCTGAGTTCAGCTCAGCCTCGGGTAATGCGTAAGACTTCGACGCCATGTGGGACGTGCCAGAACGGTGTCCGTGAACGTGTGCGAGTGCTGAGGTCCTTCCGCGGCTCCCAAGGAGAGTGCAGCGCTTTTCCCTACGCTCGGCATACACAGAGGGGCTCTAAAGGGCTACGGGCCTGGATGTTGCTTAGCAGACCCAGGTGGGCCTGGCGGTACTCAGTGTTCCTGCCGGGAACAGGGGGCCCGCGCCAGCCTCCTAGGTGTCCAGAATACCCTGCTGCCGTTGAAGGTGCCCAGAGCCGAGGCCGCCGCCTCCTGGAAACCGCTGCACGCCTCCGCTTCTGCACTACCCCTCGGGGTCTTACTTCCAGGCCTGTGTTCGTGCTGGGCGTGCCGTTAGCGACACGGCATGGTAAGATGCTGACTTTCTCCTCGGGCAGAGTGACTTCAGGTACGAGGTCCTCGAAGTATTCAAAGCACAGTGTTTTCCCATGGCAGCTGGCACAAGGGCCATGACAAAGTCGGACTCACCCGAAATGCTGTCCTGAGGCTGTTCGAGGGCTCTGGAAATGTAGCGCTCCTCGAGGGACGGCCAGTGTGTAGCCCATCGCGCGGCACGCACAGAGGGCCTCCGGGGGTGGGGGAGTGGGGTCAACCAATGGGCCTCGAAGTTGCTCAGCCGCCCCACAGGGGTCTGGAGGTACTCGCTGAACTTGGAGGGCAAGTGATGCATACCCGAGAGGCCTAGGAGTCCTCCAAAGTGTACTACTTCCTTTAAAATAAAGCCTCTAAGCAACTGAGAACTCATGGAGACAGCTGCCTGCCTCCCTTTCTGCACGGCTACTAGGGGCCTACGCTGGAGGCAACTTGTCACGTTGAGGTTCCCTCTAGCTCTAGAGCTTGTCAGGCGGACCAGAGCCGCGGCCATGGAAGCACCTGGTTTAGACAGAGCAGACTCATAACGTTCCCCGAAGCACTCTGACAGGGCTAACAGGCCTGTCGAGAGCAGGGAATGTCAGGTAGCTTCAAGGCAGCATGAACGCAGCCTTCCAAACGGGAAAGCAAGGCTACTTGCAGCAGGCCCCCGTTTCCGTGGGCGCACTCAGCAGACATCCCCGTGGTTTCTAACAAGCCCAAAGAGACACAGGTCACCCTGAGTTTCCTTCCCTGAATCAACTTCTCGAAGTAGGGTGTTCTGCATCAAGCGAACTGCCTCAACCAAGGAACGCCGTAGCTGCTCCTCTGGGCCTGTGGCGATTCAAAGCCTGCAGTGCCACGGGAGGAAGGGGACTTACATGGCAGTAAGAACACAAGCCGACTCTCTCTGGGAGGCACGGTGACTTCAGGCAGGAGGTCCTAGGTGGAATGCGAAGCCGAGGGTTTCTCTGAGTTCAGCTCAGCCTCGGGTAATGCGTAAGACTTGGACGCCATGTGGGACGTGCCAGAACGGTGTCCGTGAACGTGTGCGAGTGTTGAGGACCTTAAGCTGCTCCCAAGGAGAGTGCAGCGCGTTTCCCTACGCTCGGCATACACAGAGGGGCTCTAAAGGGCTACGGGCCTGGATGTTGCTTAGCAGACCCAGGTGGGCCTGGCGGTACTCAGTGTTCCTGCCGGGAACAGGGGGCCCGCGCCAGCCTCCTAGGTGTCCAGAATACCCTGCTGCCGTTGAAGGTGCCCAGAGCCGAGGCCGCCGCCTCCTGGAAACCGCTGCACGCCTCCGCTTCTGCACGGCCACTCGGGGTCTTACTTCCAGGACTGTGTTCGTGCTGGGCGTGCCGTTAGCGACACGGCATGGTAACATGCTGGCTTTCTCCTCGGGCAGAGTGACTTCAGGTACGAGGTCCTCGAAGTATTCAAAGCACAGTGTTTTCCCATGGCAGCTGACACAAGGGCCATGACAAAGTCGGACTCACCCGAAATGCTGTCCTGAGGCTGTTCGAGGGCTCTGGAAATGTAGCGCTCCTCGAGGGACGGCCAGTGTGTAGCCCATCGCGCGGCACGCACAGAGGGCCTCCGGGGGTGGGGGAGTGGGGTCAACCAATGGGCCTCGAAGTTGCTCAGCCGCCCCACAGGGGTCTGGAGGTACTCGCTGAACTTGGAGGGCAAGTGATGCATACCCGAGAGGCCTAGGAGTCCTCCAAAGTGTACTACTTCCTTTAAAATAAAGCCTCTAAGCAACTGAGAACTCATGGAGACAGCTGCCTGCCTCCCTTTCTGCACGGCTACTAGGGGCCTACGCTGGAGGCAACTTGTCACGTTGAGGTTCCCTCTAGCTCTAGAGCTTGTCAGGCGGACCAGAGCCGCGGCCATGGAAGCACCTGGTTTAGACAGAGCAGACTCATAACGTTCCCCGAAGCACTCTGACAGGGCTAACAGGCCTGTCGAGAGCAGGGAATGTCAGGTAGCTTCAAGGCAGCATGAACGCAGCCTTCCAAACGGGAAAGCAAGGCTACTTGCAGCAGGCCCCCGTTTCCGTGGGCGCACTCAGCAGACATCCCCGTGGTTTCTAACAAGCCCAAAGAGACACAGGTCACCCTGAGTTTCCTTCCCTGAATCAACTTCTCGAAGTAGGGTGTTCTGCATCAAGCGAACTGCCTCAACCAAGGAACGCCGTAGCTGCTCCTCTGGGCCTGTGGCGATTCAAAGCCTGCAGTGCCACGGGAGGAAGGGGACTTACATGGCAGTAAGAACACAAGCCGACTCTCTCTGGGAGGCACGGTGACTTCAGGCAGGAGGTCCTAGGTGGAATGCGAAGCCGAGGGTTTCTCTGAGTTCAGCTCAGCCTCGGGTAATGCGTAAGACTTGGACGCCATGTGGGACGTGCCAGAACGGTGTCCGTGAACGTGTGCGAGTGCTGAGGACCTTAAGCTGCTCCCAAGGAGAGTGCAGCGCGTTTCCCTACGCTCGGCATACACAGAGGGGCTCTAAAGGGCTACGGGCCTGGATGTTGCTTAGCAGACCCAGGTGGGCCTGGCGGTACTCAGTGTTCCTGCCGGGAACAGGGGGCCCGCGCCAGCCTCCTAGGTGTCCAGAATACCCTGCTGCCGTTGAAGGTGCCCAGAGCCGAGGCCGCCGCCTCCTGGAAACCGCTGCACGCCTCCGCTTCTGCACGGCCACTCGGGGTCTTACTTCCAGGACTGTGTTCGTGCTGGGCGTGCCGTTAGCGACACGGCATGGTAACATGCTGGCTTTCTCCTCGGGCAGAGTGACTTCAGGTACGAGGTCCTCGAAGTATTCAAAGCACAGTGTTTTCCCATGGCAGCTGACACAAGGGCCATGACAAAGTCGGACTCACCCGAAATGCTGTCCTGAGGCTGTTCGAGGGCTCTGGAAATGTAGCGCTCCTCGAGGGACGGCCAGTGTGTAGCCCATCGCGCGGCACGCACAGAGGGCCTCCGGGGGTGGGGGAGTGGGGTCAACCAATGGGCCTCGAAGTTGCTCAGCCGCCCCACAGGGGTCTGGAGGTACTCGCTGAACTTGGAGGGCAAGTGATGCATACCCGAGAGGCCTAGGAGTCCTCCAAAGTGTACTACTTCCTTTAAAATAAAGCCTCTAAGCGACTGAGAACTCATGGAGACAGCTGCCTGCCTCCCTTTCTGCACGGCTACTAGGGGCCTACGCTGGAGGCAACTTGTCACGTTGAGGTTCCCTCTAGCTCTAGAGCTTGTCAGGCGGACCAGAGCCGCGGCCATGGAAGCACCTGGTTTAGACAGAGCAGACTCATAACGTTCCCCGAAGCACTCTGACAGGGCTAACAGGCCTGTCGAGAGCAGGGAATGTCAGGTAGCTTCAAGGCAGCATGAACGCAGCCTTCCAAACGGGAAAGCAAGGCTACTTGCAGCAGGCCCCCGTTTCCGTGGGCGCACTCAGCAGACATCCCCGTGGTTTCTAACAAGCCCAAAGAGACACAGGTCACCCTGAGTTTCCTTCCCTGAATCAACTTCTCGAAGTAAGGTGTTCTGCATCAAGCGAACTGCCTCAACCAAGGAATGCCGTAGCTGCTCCTCTGGGCCTGTGGCTATTCAAAGCCTGCAGTGCCACAGGAGGAAGGGGACTTACATGGCCGTAAGAACGCAAGCCGACTCTCTCTGGGAGGCACGGTGACTTCAGGCAGGAGGTCCTAGGTGGAATGCGAAGCCGAGGGTTTCTCTGAGTTCAGCTCAGCCTCGGGTAATGCGTAAGACTTCGACGCCATGTGGGACGTGCCAGAACGGTGTCCGTGAACGTGTGCGAGTGCTGAGGTCCTTCCGCGGCTCCCAAGGAGAGTGCAGCGCTTTTCCCTACGCTCGGCATACACAGAGGGGCTCTAAAGGGCTACGGGCCTGGATGTTGCTTAGCAGACCCAGGTGGGCCTGGCGGTACTCAGTGTTCCTGCCGGGAACAGGGGGCCCGCGCCAGCCTCCTAGGTGTCCAGAATACCCTGCTGCCGTTGAAGGTGCCCAGAGCCGAGGCCGCCGCCTCCTGGAAACCGCTGCACGCCTCTGCTTCTGCACTACCCCTCGGGGTCTTACTTCCAGGCCTGTGTTCGTGCTGGGCGTGCCGTTAGCGACACGGCATGGTAAGATGCTGACTTTCTCCTCGGGCAGAGTGACTTCAGGTACGAGGTCCTCGAAGTATTCAAAGCACAGTGTTTTCCCATGGCAGCTGACACAAGGGCCATGACAAAGTCGGACTCACCCGAAATGCTGTCCTGAGGCTGTTCGAGGGCTCTGGAAATGTAGCGCTCCTCGAGGGACGGCCAGTGTGTAGCCCATCGCGCGGCACGCACAGAGGGCCTCCGGGGGTGGGGGAGTGGGGTCAACCAATGGGCCTCGAAGTTGCTCAGCCGCCCCACAGGGGTCTGGAGGTACTCGCTGAACTTGGAGGGCAAGTGATGCATACCCGAGAGGCCTAGGAGTCCTCCAAAGTGTACTACTTCCTTTAAAATAAAGCCTCTAAGCGACTGAGAACTCATGGAGACAGCTGCCTGCCTCCCTTTCTGCACGGCTACTAGGGGCCTACGCTGGAGGCAACTTGTCACGTTGAGGTTCCCTCTAGCTCTAGAGCTTGTCAGGCGGACCAGAGCCGCGGCCATGGAAGCACCTGGTTTAGACAGAGCAGACTCATAACGTTCCCCGAAGCACTCTGACAGGGCTAACAGGCCTGTCGAGAGCAGGGAATGTCAGGTAGCTTCAAGGCAGCATGAACGCAGCCTTCCAAACGGGAAAGCAAGGCTACTTGCAGCAGGCCCCCGTTTCCGTGGGCGCACTCAGCAGACATCCCCGTGGTTTCTAACAAGCCCAAAGAGACACAGGTCACCCTGAGTTTCCTTCCCTGAATCAACTTCTCGAAGTAGGGTGTTCTGCATCAAGCGAACTGCCTCAACCAAGGAACGCCGTAGCTGCTCCTCTGGGCCTGTGGCGATTCAAAGCCTGCAGTGCCACGGGAGGAAGGGGACTTACATGGCAGTAAGAACACAAGCCGACTCTCTCTGGGAGGCACGGTGACTTCAGGCAGGAGGTCCTAGGTGGAATGCGAAGCCGAGGGTTTCTCTGAGTTCAGCTCAGCCTCGGGTAATGCGTAAGACTTGGACGCCATGTGGGACGTGCCAGAACGGTGTCCGTGAACGTGTGCGAGTGCTGAGGACCTTAAGCTGCTCCCAAGGAGAGTGCAGCGCGTTTCCCTACGCTCGGCATACACAGAGGGGCTCTAAAGGGCTACGGGCCTGGATGTTGCTTAGCAGACCCAGGTGGGCCTGGCGGTACTCAGTGTTCCTGCCGGGAACAGGGGGCCCGCGCCAGCCTCCTAGGTGTCCAGAATACCCTGCTGCCGTTGAAGGTGCCCAGAGCCGAGGCCGCCGCCTCCTGGAAACCGCTGCACGCCTCCGCTTCTGCACGGCCACTCGGGGTCTTACTTCCAGGACTGTGTTCGTGCTGGGCGTGCCGTTAGCGACACGGCATGGTAACATGCTGGCTTTCTCCTCGGGCAGAGTGACTTCAGGTACGAGGTCCTCGAAGTATTCAAAGCACAGTGTTTTCCCATGGCAGCTCACACAAGGGCCATGACAAAGTCGGACTCACCCGAAATGCTGTCCTGAGGCTGTTCGAGGGCTCTGGAAATGTAGCGCTCCTCGAGGGACGTCCAGTGTGTAGCCCATCGCGCGGCACGCACAGAGGGCCTCCGGGGGTGGGGGAGTGGGGTCAACCAATGGGCCTCGAAGTTGCTCAGCCGCCCCACAGGGGTCTGGAGGTACTCGCTGAACTTGGAGGGCAAGTGATGCATACCCGAGAGGCCTAGGAGTCCTCCAAAGTGTACTACTTCCTTTAAAATAAAGCCTCTAAGCAACTGAGAACTCATGGAGACAGCTGCCTGCCTCCCTTTCTGCACGGCTACTAGGGGCCTACGCTGGAGGCAACTTGTCACGTTGAGGTTCCCTCTAGCTCTAGAGCTTGTCAGGCGGACCAGAGCCGCGGCCATGGAAGCACCTGGTTTAGACAGAGCAGACTCATAACGTTCCCCGAAGCACTCTGACAGGGCTAACAGGCCTGTCGAGAGCAGGGAATGTCAGGTAGCTTCAAGGCAGCATGAACGCAGCCTTCCAAACGGGAAAGCAAGGCTACTTGCAGCAGGCCCCCGTTTCCGTGGGCGCACTCAGCAGACATCCCCGTGGTTTCTAACAAGCCCAAAGAGACACAGGTCACCCTGAGTTTCCTTCCCTGAATCAACTTCTCGAAGTAGGGTGTTCTGCATCAAGCGAACTGCCTCAACCAAGGAACGCCGTAGCTGCTCCTCTGGGCCTGTGGCGATTCAAAGCCTGCAGTGCCACGGGAGGAAGGGGACTTACATGGCAGTAAGAACACAAGCCGACTCTCTCTGGGAGGCACGGTGACTTCAGGCAGGAGGTCCTAGGTGGAATGCGAAGCCGAGGGTTTCTCTGAGTTCAGCTCAGCCTCGGGTAATGCGTAAGACTTGGACGCCATGTGGGACGTGCCAGAACGGTGTCCGTGAACGTGTGCGAGTGTTGAGGACCTTAAGCTGCTCCCAAGGAGAGTGCAGCGCGTTTCCCTACGCTCGGCATACACAGAGGGGCTCTAAAGGGCTACGGGCCTGGATGTTGCTTAGCAGACCCAGGTGGGCCTGGCGGTACTCAGTGTTCCTGCCGGGAACAGGGGGCCCGCGCCAGCCTCCTAGGTGTCCAGAATACCCTGCTGCCGTTGAAGGTGCCCAGAGCCGAGGCCGCCGCCTCCTGGAAACCGCTGCACGCCTCCGCTTCTGCACGGCCACTCGGGGTCTTACTTCCAGGACTGTGTTCGTGCTGGGCGTGCCGTTAGCGACACGGCATGGTAACATGCTGGCTTTCTCCTCGGGCAGAGTGACTTCAGGTACGAGGTCCTCGAAGTATTCAAAGCACAGTGTTTTCCCATGGCAGCTCACACAAGGGCCATGACAAAGTCGGACTCACCCGAAATGCTGTCCTGAGGCTGTTCGAGGGCTCTGGAAATGTAGCGCTCCTCGAGGGACGGCCAGTGTGTAGCCCATCGCGCGGCACGCACAGAGGGCCTCCGGGGGTGGGGGAGTGGGGTCAACCAATGGGCCTCGAAGTTGCTCAGCCGCCCCACAGGGGTCTGGAGGTACTCGCTGAACTTGGAGGGCAAGTGATGCATACCCGAGAGGCCTAGGAGTCCTCCAAAGTGTACTACTTCCTTTAAAATAAAGCCTCTAAGCGACTGAGAACTCATGGAGACAGCTGCCTGCCTCCCTTTCTGCACGGCTACTAGGGGCCTACGCTGGAGGCAACTTGTCACGTTGAGGTTCCCTCTAGCTCTAGAGCTTGTCAGGCGGACCAGAGCCGCGGCCATGGAAGCACCTGGTTTAGACAGAGCAGACTCATAACGTTCCCCGAAGCACTCTGACAGGGCTAACAGGCCTGTCGAGAGCAGGGAATGTCAGGTAGCTTCAAGGCAGCATGAACGCAGCCTTCCAAACGGGAAAGCAAGGCTACTTGCAGCAGGCCCCCGTTTCCGTGGGCGCACTCAGCAGACATCCCCGTGGTTTCTAACAAGCCCAAAGAGACACAGGTCACCCTGAGTTTCCTTCCCTGAATCAACTTCTCGAAGTAAGGTGTTCTGCATCAAGCGAACTGCCTCAACCAAGGAATGCCGTAGCTGCTCCTCTGGGCCTGTGGCTATTCAAAGCCTGCAGTGCCACAGGAGGAAGGGGACTTACATGGCCGTAAGAACGCAAGCCGACTCTCTCTGGGAGGCACGGTGACTTCAGGCAGGAGGTCCTAGGTGGAATGGGAAACCGAGGGTTTCTCTGAGTTCAGCTCAGCCTCGGGTAATGCGTAAGACTTGGACGCCATGTGGGACGTGCCAGAACGGTGTCCGTGAACGTGTGCGAGTGCTGAGGACCTTAAGCTGCTCCCAAGGAGAGTGCAGCGCGTTTCCCTACGCTCGGCATACACAGAGGGGCTCTAAAGGGCTACGGGCCTGGATGTTGCTTAGCAGACCCAGGTGGGCCTGGCGGTACTCAGTGTTCCTGCCGGGAACAGGGGGCCCGCGCCAGCCTCCTAGGTGTCCAGAATACCCTGCTGCCGTTGAAGGTGCCCAGAGCCGAGGCCGCCGCCTCCTGGAAACCGCTGCACGCCTCCGCTTCTGCACGGCCACTCGGGGTCTTACTTCCAGGACTGTGTTCGTGCTGGGCGTGCCGTTAGCGACACGGCATGGTAACATGCTGGCTTTCTCCTCGGGCAGAGTGACTTCAGGTACGAGGTCCTCGAAGTATTCAAAGCACAGTGTTTTCCCATGGCAGCTCACACAAGGGCCATGACAAAGTCGGACTCACCCGAAATGCTGTCCTGAGGCTGTTCGAGGGCTCTGGAAATGTAGCGCTCCTCGAGGGACGGCCAGTGTGTAGCCCATCGCGCGGCACGCACAGAGGGCCTCCGGGGGTGGGGGAGTGGGGTCAACCAATGGGCCTCGAAGTTGCTCAGCCGCCCCACAGGGGTCTGGAGGTACTCGCTGAACTTGGAGGGCAAGTGATGCATACCCGAGAGGCCTAGGAGTCCTCCAAAGTGTACTACTTCCTTTAAAATAAAGCCTCTAAGCGACTGAGAACTCATGGAGACAGCTGCCTGCCTCCCTTTCTGCACGGCTACTAGGGGCCTACGCTGGAGGCAACTTGTCACGTTGAGGTTCCCTCTAGCTCTAGAGCTTGTCAGGCGGACCAGAGCCGCGGCCATGGAAGCACCTGGTTTAGACAGAGCAGACTCATAACGTTCCCCGAAGCACTCTGACAGGGCTAACAGGCCTGTCGAGAGCAGGGAATGTCAGGTAGCTTCAAGGCAGCATGAACGCAGCCTTCCAAACGGGAAAGCAAGGCTACTTGCAGCAGGCCCCCGTTTCCGTGGGCGCACTCAGCAGACATCCCCGTGGTTTCTAACAAGCCCAAAGAGACACAGGTCACCCTGAGTTTCCTTCCCTGAATCAACTTCTCGAAGTAAGGTGTTCTGCATCAAGCGAACTGCCTCAACCAAGGAATGCCGTAGCTGCTCCTCTGGGCCTGTGGCTATTCAAAGCCTGCAGTGCCACAGGAGGAAGGGGACTTACATGGCCGTAAGAACGCAAGCCGACTCTCTCTGGGAGGCACGGTGACTTCAGGCAGGAGGTCCTAGGTGGAATGCGAAGCCGAGGGTTTCTCTGAGTTCAGCTCAGCCTCGGGTAATGCGTAAGACTTCGACGCCATGTGGGACGTGCCAGAACGGTGTCCGTGAACGTGTGCGAGTGCTGAGGTCCTTCCGCGGCTCCCAAGGAGAGTGCAGCGCTTTTCCCTACGCTCGGCATACACAGAGGGGCTCTAAAGGGCTACGGGCCTGGATGTTGCTTAGCAGACCCAGGTGGGCCTGGCGGTACTCAGTGTTCCTGCCGGGAACAGGGGGCCCGCGCCAGCCTCCTAGGTGTCCAGAATACCCTGCTGCCGTTGAAGGTGCCCAGAGCCGAGGCCGCCGCCTCCTGGAAACCGCTGCACGCCTCCGCTTCTGCACTACCCCTCGGGGTCTTACTTCCAGGCCTGTGTTCGTGCTGGGCGTGCCGTTAGCGACACGGCATGGTAAGATGCTGACTTTCTCCTCGGGCAGAGTGACTTCAGGTACGAGGTCCTCGAAGTATTCAAAGCACAGTGTTTTCCCATGGCAGCTCACACAAGGGCCATGACAAAGTCGGACTCACCCGAAATGCTGTCCTGAGGCTGTTCGAGGGCTCTGGAAATGTAGCGCTCCTCGAGGGACGGCCAGTGTGTAGCCCATCGCGCGGCACGCACAGAGGGCCTCCGGGGGTGGGGGAGTGGGGTCAACCAATGGGCCTCGAAGTTGCTCAGCCGCCCCACAGGGGTCTGGAGGTACTCGCTGAACTTGGAGGGCAAGTGATGCATACCCGAGAGGCCTAGGAGTCCTCCAAAGTGTACTACTTCCTTTAAAATAAAGCCTCTAAGCAACTGAGAACTCATGGAGACAGCTGCCTGCCTCCCTTTCTGCACGGCTACTAGGGGCCTACGCTGGAGGCAACTTGTCACGTTGAGGTTCCCTCTAGCTCTAGAGCTTGTCAGGCGGACCAGAGCCGCGGCCATGGAAGCACCTGGTTTAGACAGAGCAGACTCATAACGTTCCCCGAAGCACTCTGACAGGGCTAACAGGCCTGTCGAGAGCAGGGAATGTCAGGTAGCTTCAAGGCAGCATGAACGCAGCCTTCCAAACGGGAAAGCAAGGCTACTTGCAGCAGGCCCCCGTTTCCGTGGGCGCACTCAGCAGACATCCCCGTGGTTTCTAACAAGCCCAAAGAGACACAGGTCACCCTGAGTTTCCTTCCCTGAATCAACTTCTCGAAGTAGGGTGTTCTGCATCAAGCGAACTGCCTCAACCAAGGAACGCCGTAGCTGCTCCTCTGGGCCTGTGGCGATTCAAAGCCTGCAGTGCCACGGGAGGAAGGGGACTTACATGGCAGTAAGAACACAAGCCGACTCTCTCTGGGAGGCACGGTGACTTCAGGCAGGAGGTCCTAGGTGGAATGCGAAGCCGAGGGTTTCTCTGAGTTCAGCTCAGCCTCGGGTAATGCGTAAGACTTGGACGCCATGTGGGACGTGCCAGAACGGTGTCCGTGAACGTGTGCGAGTGTTGAGGACCTTAAGCTGCTCCCAAGGAGAGTGCAGCGCGTTTCCCTACGCTCGGCATACACAGAGGGGCTCTAAAGGGCTACGGGCCTGGATGTTGCTTAGCAGACCCAGGTGGGCCTGGCGGTACTCAGTGTTCCTGCCGGGAACAGGGGGCCCGCGCCAGCCTCCTAGGTGTCCAGAATACCCTGCTGCCGTTGAAGGTGCCCAGAGCCGAGGCCGCCGCCTCCTGGAAACCGCTGCACGCCTCCGCTTCTGCACGGCCACTCGGGGTCTTACTTCCAGGACTGTGTTCGTGCTGGGCGTGCCGTTAGCGACACGGCATGGTAACATGCTGGCTTTCTCCTCGGGCAGAGTGACTTCAGGTACGAGGTCCTCGAAGTATTCAAAGCACAGTGTTTTCCCATGGCAGCTCACACAAGGGCCATGACAAAGTCGGACTCACCCGAAATGCTGTCCTGAGGCTGTTCGAGGGCTCTGGAAATGTAGCGCTCCTCGAGGGACGGCCAGTGTGTAGCCCATCGCGCGGCACGCACAGAGGGCCTCCGGGGGTGGGGGAGTGGGGTCAACCAATGGGCCTCGAAGTTGCTCAGCCGCCCCACAGGGGTCTGGAGGTACTCGCTGAACTTGGAGGGCAAGTGATGCATACCCGAGAGGCCTAGGAGTCCTCCAAAGTGTACTACTTCCTTTAAAATAAAGCCTCTAAGCGACTGAGAACTCATGGAGACAGCTGCCTGCCTCCCTTTCTGCACGGCTACTAGGGGCCTACGCTGGAGGCAACTTGTCACGTTGAGGTTCCCTCTAGCTCTAGAGCTTGTCAGGCGGACCAGAGCCGCGGCCATGGAAGCACCTGGTTTAGACAGAGCAGACTCATAACGTTCCCCGAAGCACTCTGACAGGGCTAACAGGCCTGTCGAGAGCAGGGAATGTCAGGTAGCTTCAAGGCAGCATGAACGCAGCCTTCCAAACGGGAAAGCAAGGCTACTTGCAGCAGGCCCCCGTTTCCGTGGGCGCACTCAGCAGACATCCCCGTGGTTTCTAACAAGCCCAAAGAGACACAGGTCACCCTGAGTTTCCTTCCCTGAATCAACTTCTCGAAGTAAGGTGTTCTGCATCAAGCGAACTGCCTCAACCAAGGAATGCCGTAGCTGCTCCTCTGGGCCTGTGGCTATTCAAAGCCTGCAGTGCCACAGGAGGAAGGGGACTTACATGGCCGTAAGAACGCAAGCCGACTCTCTCTGGGAGGCACGGTGACTTCAGGCAGGAGGTCCTAGGTGGAATGGGAAACCGAGGGTTTCTCTGAGTTCAGCTCAGCCTCGGGTAATGCGTAAGACTTGGACGCCATGTGGGACGTGCCAGAACGGTGTCCGTGAACGTGTGCGAGTGCTGAGGACCTTAAGCTGCTCCCAAGGAGAGTGCAGCGCGTTTCCCTACGCTCGGCATACACAGAGGGGCTCTAAAGGGCTACGGGCCTGGATGTTGCTTAGCAGACCCAGGTGGGCCTGGCGGTACTCAGTGTTCCTGCCGGGAACAGGGGCCCCGCGCCAGCCTCCTAGGTGTCCAGAATACCCTGCTGCCGTTGAAGGTGCCCAGAGCCGAGGCCGCCGCCTCCTGGAAACCGCTGCACGCCTCCGCTTCTGCACGGCCACTCGGGGTCTTACTTCCAGGACTGTGTTCGTGCTGGGCGTGCCGTTAGCGACACGGCATGGTAACATGCTGGCTTTCTCCTCGGGCAGAGTGACTTCAGGTACGAGGTCCTCGAAGTATTCAAAGCACAGTGTTTTCCCATGGCAGCTCACACAAGGGCCATGACAAAGTCGGACTCACCCGAAATGCTGTCCTGAGGCTGTTCGAGGGCTCTGGAAATGTAGCGCTCCTCGAGGGACGGCCAGTGTGTAGCCCACCGCGCGGCACGCACAGAGGGCCTCCGGGGGTGGGGGAGTGGGGTCAACCAATGGGCCTCGAAGTTGCTCAGCCGCCCCACAGGGGTCTGGAGGTACTCGCTGAACTTGGAGGGAAAGTGATGCATACCCGAGAGGCCTAGGAGTCCTCCAAAGTGTACTACTTCCTTTAAAATAAAGCCTCTAAGCGACTGAGAACTCATGGAGACAGCTGCCTGCCTCCCTTTCTGCACGGCTACTAGGGGCCTACGCTGGAGGCAACTTGTCACGTTGAGGTTCCCTCTAGCTCTAGAGCTTGTCAGGCGGACCAGAGCCGCGGCCATGGAAGCACCTGGTTTAGACAGAGCAGACTCATAACGTTCCCCGAAGCACTCTGACAGGGCTAACAGGCCTGTCGAGAGCAGGGAATGTCAGGTAGCTTCAAGGCAGCATGAACGCAGCCTTCCAAACGGGAAAGCAAGGCTACTTGCAGCAGGCCCCCGTTTCCGTGGGCGCACTCAGCAGACATCCCCGTGGTTTCTAACAAGCCCAAAGAGACACAGGTCACCCTGAGTTTCCTTCCCTGAATCAACTTCTCGAAGTAAGGTGTTCTGCATCAAGCGAACTGCCTCAACCAAGGAATGCCGTAGCTGCTCCTCTGGGCCTGTGGCTATTCAAAGCCTGCAGTGCCACAGGAGGAAGGGGACTTACATTGCCGTAAGAACGCAAGCCGACTCTCTCTGGGAGGCACGGTGACTTCAGGCAGGAGGTCCTAGGTGGAATGCGAAGCCGAGGGTTTCTCTGAGTTCAGCTCAGCCTCGGGTAATGCGTAAGACTTCGACGCCATGTGGGACGTGCCAGAACGGTGTCCGTGAACGTGTGCGAGTGCTGAGGTCCTTCCGCGGCTCCCAAGGAGAGTGCAGCGCTTTTCCCTACGCTCGGCATACACAGAGGGGCTCTAAAGGGCTACGGGCCTGGATGTTGCTTAGCAGACCCAGGTGGGCCTGGCGGTACTCAGTGTTCCTGCCGGGAACAGGGGGCCCGCGCCAGCCTCCTAGGTGTCCAGAATACCCTGCTGCCGTTGAAGGTGCCCAGAGCCGAGGCCGCCGCCTCCTGGAAACCGCTGCACGCCTCCGCTTCTGCACTACCCCTCGGGGTCTTACTTCCAGGCCTGTGTTGTGCTGGGCGTGCCGTTAGCGACACGGCATGGTAAGATGCTGACTTTCTCCTCGGGCAGAGTGACTTCAGGTACGAGGTCCTCGAAGTATTCAAAGCACAGTGTTTTCCCATGGCAGCTGACACAAGGGCCATGACAAAGTCGGACTCACCCGAAATGCTGTCCTGAGGCTGTTCGAGGGCTCTGGAAATGTAGCGCTCCTCGAGGGACGGCCAGTGTGTAGCCCATCGCGCGGCACGCACAGAGGGCCTCCGGGGGTGGGGGAGTGGGGTCAACCAATGGGCCTCGAAGTTGCTCAGCCGCCCCACAGGGGTCTGGAGGTACTCGCTGAACTTGGAGGGCAAGTGATGCATACCCGAGAGGCCTAGGAGTCCTCCAAAGTGTACTACTTCCTTTAAAATAAAGCCTCTAAGCAACTGAGAACTCATGGAGACAGCTGCCTGCCTCCCTTTCTGCACGGCTACTAGGGGCCTACGCTGGAGGCAACTTGTCACGTTGAGGTTCCCTCTAGCTCTAGAGCTTGTCAGGCGGACCAGAGCCGCGGCCATGGAAGCACCTGGTTTAGACAGAGCAGACTCATAACGTTCCCCGAAGCACTCTGACAGGGCTAACAGGCCTGTCGAGAGCAGGGAATGTCAGGTAGCTTCAAGGCAGCATGAACGCAGCCTTCCAAACGGGAAAGCAAGGCTACTTGCAGCAGGCCCCCGTTTCCGTGGGCGCACTCAGCAGACATCCCCGTGGTTTCTAACAAGCCCAAAGAGACACAGGTCACCCTGAGTTTCCTTCCCTGAATCAACTTCTCGAAGTAGGGTGTTCTGCATCAAGCGAACTGCCTCAACCAAGGAACGCCGTAGCTGCTCCTCTGGGCCTGTGGCGATTCAAAGCCTGCAGTGCCACGGGAGGAAGGGGACTTACATGGCAGTAAGAACACAAGCCGACTCTCTCTGGGAGGCACGGTGACTTCAGGCAGGAGGTCCTAGGTGGAATGCGAAGCCGAGGGTTTCTCTGAGTTCAGCTCAGCCTCGGGTAATGCGTAAGACTTGGACGCCATGTGGGACGTGCCAGAACGGTGTCCGTGAACGTGTGCGAGTGTTGAGGACCTTAAGCTGCTCCCAAGGAGAGTGCAGCGCGTTTCCCTACGCTCGGCATACACAGAGGGGCTCTAAAGGGCTACGGGCCTGGATGTTGCTTAGCAGACCCAGGTGGGCCTGGCGGTACTCAGTGTTCCTGCCGGGAACAGGGGGCCCGCGCCAGCCTCCTAGGTGTCCAGAATACCCTGCTGCCGTTGAAGGTGCCCAGAGCCGAGGCCGCCGCCTCCTGGAAACCGCTGCACGCCTCCGCTTCTGCACGGCCACTCGGGGTCTTACTTCCAGGACTGTGTTCGTGCTGGGCGTGCCGTTAGCGACACGGCATGGTAACATGCTGGCTTTCTCCTCGGGCAGAGTGACTTCAGGTACGAGGTCCTCGAAGTATTCAAAGCACAGTGTTTTCCCATGGCAGCTGACACAAGGGCCATGACAAAGTCGGACTCACCCGAAATGCTGTCCTGAGGCTGTTCGAGGGCTCTGGAAATGTAGCGCTCCTCGAGGGACGGCCAGTGTGTAGCCCATCGCGCGGCACGCACAGAGGGCCTCCGGGGGTGGGGGAGTGGGGTCAACCAATGGGCCTCGAAGTTGCTCAGCCGCCCCACAGGGGTCTGGAGGTACTCGCTGAACTTGGAGGGCAAGTGATGCATACCCGAGAGGCCTAGGAGTCCTCCAAAGTGTACTACTTCCTTTAAAATAAAGCCTCTAAGCGACTGAGAACTCATGGAGACAGCTGCCTGCCTCCCTTTCTGCACGGCTACTAGGGGCCTACGCTGGAGGCAACTTGTCACGTTGAGGTTCCCTCTAGCTCTAGAGCTTGTCAGGCGGACCAGAGCCGCGGCCATGGAAGCACCTGGTTTAGACAGAGCAGACTCATAACGTTCCCCGAAGCACTCTGACAGGGCTAACAGGCCTGTCGAGAGCAGGGAATGTCAGGTAGCTTCAAGGCAGCATGAACGCAGCCTTCCAAACGGGAAAGCAAGGCTACTTGCAGCAGGCCCCCGTTTCCGTGGGCGCACTCAGCAGACATCCCCGTGGTTTCTAACAAGCCCAAAGAGACACAGGTCACCCTGAGTTTCCTTCCCTGAATCAACTTCTCGAAGTAAGGTGTTCTGCATCAAGCGAACTGCCTCAACCAAGGAATGCCGTAGCTGCTCCTCTGGGCCTGTGGCTATTCAAAGCCTGCAGTGCCACAGGAGGAAGGGGACTTACATGGCCGTAAGAACGCAAGCCGACTCTCTCTGGGAGGCACGGTGACTTCAGGCAGGAGGTCCTAGGTGGAATGGGAAACCGAGGGTTTCTCTGAGTTCAGCTCAGCCTCGGGTAATGCGTAAGACTTGGACGCCATGTGGGACGTGCCAGAACGGTGTCCGTGAACGTGTGCGAGTGCTGAGGACCTTAAGCTGCTCCCAAGGAGAGTGCAGCGCGTTTCCCTACGCTCGGCATACACAGAGGGGCTCTAAAGGGCTACGGGCCTGGATGTTGCTTAGCAGACCCAGGTGGGCCTGGCGGTACTCAGTGTTCCTGCCGGGAACAGGGGCCCCGCGCCAGCCTCCTAGGTGTCCAGAATACCCTGCTGCCGTTGAAGGTGCCCAGAGCCGAGGCCGCCGCCTCCTGGAAACCGCTGCACGCCTCCGCTTCTGCACGGCCACTCGGGGTCTTACTTCCAGGACTGTGTTCGTGCTGGGCGTGCCGTTAGCGACACGGCATGGTAACATGCTGGCTTTCTCCTCGGGCAGAGTGACTTCAGGTACGAGGTCCTCGAAGTATTCAAAGCACAGTGTTTTCCCATGGCAGCTCACACAAGGGCCATGACAAAGTCGGACTCACCCGAAATGCTGTCCTGAGGCTGTTCGAGGGCTCTGGAAATGTAGCGCTCCTCGAGGGACGGCCAGTGTGTAGCCCATCGCGCGGCACGCACAGAGGGCCTCCGGGGGTGGGGGAGTGGGGTCAACCAATGGGCCTCGAAGTTTCTCAGCCGCCCCACAGGGGTCTGGAGGTACTCGCTGAACTTGGAGGGAAAGTGATGCATACCCGAGAGGCCTAGGAGTCCTCCAAAGTGTACTACTTCCTTTAAAATAAAGCCTCTAAGCGACTGAGAACTCATGGAGACAGCTGCCTGCCTCCCTTTCTGCACGGCTACTAGGGGCCTACGCTGGAGGCAACTTGTCACGTTGAGGTTCCCTCTAGCTCTAGAGCTTGTCAGGCGGACCAGAGCCGCGGCCATGGAAGCACCTGGTTTAGACAGAGCAGACTCATAACGTTCCCCGAAGCACTCTGACAGGGCTAACAGGCCTGTCGAGAGCAGGGAATGTCAGGTAGCTTCAAGGCAGCATGAACGCAGCCTTCCAAACGGGAAAGCAAGGCTACTTGCAGCAGGCCCCCGTTTCCGTGGGCGCACTCAGCAGACATCCCCGTGGTTTCTAACAAGCCCAAAGAGACACAGGTCACCCTGAGTTTCCTTCCCTGAATCAACTTCTCGAAGTAAGGTGTTCTGCATCAAGCGAACTGCCTCAACCAAGGAATGCCGTAGCTGCTCCTCTGGGCCTGTGGCTATTCAAAGCCTGCAGTGCCACAGGAGGAAGGGGACTTACATTGCCGTAAGAACGCAAGCCGACTCTCTCTGGGAGGCACGGTGACTTCAGGCAGGAGGTCCTAGGTGGAATGCGAAGCCGAGGGTTTCTCTGAGTTCAGCTCAGCCTCGGGTAATGCGTAAGACTTCGACGCCATGTGGGACGTGCCAGAACGGTGTCCGTGAACGTGTGCGAGTGCTGAGGTCCTTCCGCGGCTCCCAAGGAGAGTGCAGCGCTTTTCCCTACGCTCGGCATACACAGAGGGGCTCTAAAGGGCTACGGGCCTGGATGTTGCTTAGCAGACCCAGGTGGGCCTGGCGGTACTCAGTGTTCCTGCCGGGAACAGGGGGCCCGCGCCAGCCTCCTAGGTGTCCAGAATACCCTGCTGCCGTTGAAGGTGCCCAGAGCCGAGGCCGCCGCCTCCTGGAAACCGCTGCACGCCTCCGCTTCTGCACTACCCCTCGGGGTCTTACTTCCAGGCCTGTGTTCGTGCTGGGCGTGCCGTTAGCGACACGGCATGGTAAGATGCTGACTTTCTCCTCGGGCAGAGTGACTTCAGGTACGAGGTCCTCGAAGTATTCAAAGCACAGTGTTTTCCCATGGCAGCTCACACAAGGGCCATGACAAAGTCGGACTCACCCGAAATGCTGTCCTGAGGCTGTTCGAGGGCTCTGGAAATGTAGCGCTCCTCGAGGGACGGCCAGTGTGTAGCCCATCGCGCGGCACGCACAGAGGGCCTCCGGGGGTGGGGGAGTGGGGTCAACCAATGGGCCTCGAAGTTGCTCAGCCGCCCCACAGGGGTCTGGAGGTACTCGCTGAACTTGGAGGGCAAGTGATGCATACCCGAGAGGCCTAGGAGTCCTCCAAAGTGTACTACTTCCTTTAAAATAAAGCCTCTAAGCAACTGAGAACTCATGGAGACAGCTGCCTGCCTCCCTTTCTGCACGGCTACTAGGGGCCTACGCTGGAGGCAACTTGTCACGTTGAGGTTCCCTCTAGCTCTAGAGCTTGTCAGGCGGACCAGAGCCGCGGCCATGGAAGCACCTGGTTTAGACAGAGCAGACTCATAACGTTCCCCGAAGCACTCTGACAGGGCTAACAGGCCTGTCGAGAGCAGGGAATGTCAGGTAGCTTCAAGGCAGCATGAACGCAGCCTTCCAAACGGGAAAGCAAGGCTACTTGCAGCAGGCCCCCGTTTCCGTGGGCGCACTCAGCAGACATCCCCGTGGTTTCTAACAAGCCCAAAGAGACACAGGTCACCCTGAGTTTCCTTCCCTGAATCAACTTCTCGAAGTAGGGTGTTCTGCATCAAGCGAACTGCCTCAACCAAGGAACGCCGTAGCTGCTCCTCTGGGCCTGTGGCGATTCAAAGCCTGCAGTGCCACGGGAGGAAGGGGACTTACATGGCAGTAAGAACACAAGCCGACTCTCTCTGGGAGGCACGGTGACTTCAGGCAGGAGGTCCTAGGTGGAATGCGAAGCCGAGGGTTTCTCTGAGTTCAGCTCAGCCTCGGGTAATGCGTAAGACTTGGACGCCATGTGGGACGTGCCAGAACGGTGTCCGTGAACGTGTGCGAGTGTTGAGGACCTTAAGCTGCTCCCAAGGAGAGTGCAGCGCGTTTCCCTACGCTCGGCATACACAGAGGGGCTCTAAAGGGCTACGGGCCTGGATGTTGCTTAGCAGACCCAGGTGGGCCTGGCGGTACTCAGTGTTCCTGCCGGGAACAGGGGGCCCGCGCCAGCCTCCTAGGTGTCCAGAATACCCTGCTGCCGTTGAAGGTGCCCAGAGCCGAGGCCGCCGCCTCCTGGAAACCGCTGCACGCCTCCGCTTCTGCACGGCCACTCGGGGTCTTACTTCCAGGACTGTGTTCGTGCTGGGCGTGCCGTTAGCGACACGGCATGGTAACATGCTGGCTTTCTCCTCGGGCAGAGTGACTTCAGGTACGAGGTCCTCGAAGTATTCAAAGCACAGTGTTTTCCCATGGCAGCTGACACAAGGGCCATGACAAAGTCGGACTCACCCGAAATGCTGTCCTGAGGCTGTTCGAGGGCTCTGGAAATGTAGCGCTCCTCGAGGGACGGCCAGTGTGTAGCCCATCGCGCGGCACGCACAGAGGGCCTCCGGGGGTGGGGGAGTGGGGTCAACCAATGGGCCTCGAAGTTGCTCAGCCGCCCCACAGGGGTCTGGAGGTACTCGCTGAACTTGGAGGGCAAGTGATGCATACCCGAGAGGCCTAGGAGTCCTCCAAAGTGTACTACTTCCTTTAAAATAAAGCCTCTAAGCGACTGAGAACTCATGGAGACAGCTGCCTGCCTCCCTTTCTGCACGGCTACTAGGGGCCTACGCTGGAGGCAACTTGTCACGTTGAGGTTCCCTCTAGCTCTAGAGCTTGTCAGGCGGACCAGAGCCGCGGCCATGGAAGCACCTGGTTTAGACAGAGCAGACTCATAACGTTCCCCGAAGCACTCTGACAGGGCTAACAGGCCTGTCGAGAGCAGGGAATGTCAGGTAGCTTCAAGGCAGCATGAACGCAGCCTTCCAAACGGGAAAGCAAGGCTACTTGCAGCAGGCCCCCGTTTCCGTGGGCGCACTCAGCAGACATCCCCGTGGTTTCTAACAAGCCCAAAGAGACACAGGTCACCCTGAGTTTCCTTCCCTGAATCAACTTCTCGAAGTAAGGTGTTCTGCATCAAGCGAACTGCCTCAACCAAGGAATGCCGTAGCTGCTCCTCTGGGCCTGTGGCTATTCAAAGCCTGCAGTGCCACAGGAGGAAGGGGACTTACATGGCCGTAAGAACGCAAGCCGACTCTCTCTGGGAGGCACGGTGACTTCAGGCAGGAGGTCCTAGGTGGAATGGGAAACCGAGGGTTTCTCTGAGTTCAGCTCAGCCTCGGGTAATGCGTAAGACTTGGACGCCATGTGGGACGTGCCAGAACGGTGTCCGTGAACGTGTGCGAGTGCTGAGGACCTTAAGCTGCTCCCAAGGAGAGTGCAGCGCGTTTCCCTATGCTCGGCATACACAGAGGGGCTCTAAAGGGCTACGGGCCTGGATGTTGCTTAGCAGACCCAGGTGGGCCTGGCGGTACTCAGTGTTCCTGCCGGGAACAGGGGGCCCGCGCCAGCCTCCTAGGTGTCCAGAATACCCTGCTGCCGTTGAAGGTGCCCAGAGCCGAGGCCGCCGCCTCCTGGAAACCGCTGCACGCCTCCGCTTCTGCACGGCCACTCGGGGTCTTACTTCCAGGCCTGTGTTCGTGCTGGGCGTGCCGTTAGCGACACGGCATGGTAACATGCTGGCTTTCTCCTCGGGCAGAGTGACTTCAGGTACGAGGTCCTCGAAGTATTCAAAGCACAGTGTTTTCCCATGGCAGCTCACACAAGGGCCATGACAAAGTCGGACTCACCCGAAATGCTGTCCTGAGGCTGTTCGAGGGCTCTGGAAATGTAGCGCTCCTCGAGGGACGGCCAGTGTGTAGCCCATCGCGCGGCACGCACAGAGGGCCTCCGGGGGTGGGGGAGTGGGGTCAACCAATGGGCCTCGAAGTTGCTCAGCCGCCCCACAGGGGTCTGGAGGTACTCGCTGAACTTGGAGGGAAAGTGATGCATACCCGAGAGGCCTAGGAGTCCTCCAAAGTGTACTACTTCCTTTAAAATAAAGCCTCTAAGCGACTGAGAACTCATGGAGACAGCTGCCTGCCTCCCTTTCTGCACGGCTACTAGGGGCCTACGCTGGAGGCAACTTGTCACGTTGAGGTTCCCTCTAGCTCTAGAGCTTGTCAGGCGGACCAGAGCCGCGGCCATGGAAGCACCTGGTTTAGACAGAGCAGACTCATAACGTTCCCCGAAGCACTCTGACAGGGCTAACAGGCCTGTCGAGAGCAGGGAATGTCAGGTAGCTTCAAGGCAGCATGAACGCAGCCTTCCAAACGGGAAAGCAAGGCTACTTGCAGCAGGCCCCCGTTTCCGTGGGCGCACTCAGCAGACATCCCCGTGGTTTCTAACAAGCCCAAAGAGACACAGGTCACCCTGAGTTTCCTTCCCTGAATCAACTTCTCGAAGTAAGGTGTTCTGCATCAAGCGAACTGCCTCAACCAAGGAATGCCGTAGCTGCTCCTCTGGGCCTGTGGCTATTCAAAGCCTGCAGTGCCACAGGAGGAAGGGGACTTACATGGCAGTAAGAACGCAAGCCGACTCTCTCTGGGAGGCACGGTGACTTCAGGCAGGAGGTCCTAGGTGGAATGCGAAGCCGAGGGTTTCTCTGAGTTCAGCTCAGCCTCGGGTAATGCGTAAGACTTCGACGCCATGTGGGACGTGCCAGAACGGTGTCCGTGAACGTGTGCGAGTGCTGAGGTCCTTCCGCGGCTCCCAAGGAGAGTGCAGCGCTTTTCCCTACGCTCGGCATACACAGAGGGGCTCTAAAGGGCTACGGGCCTGGATGTTGCTTAGCAGACCCAGGTGGGCCTGGCGGTACTCAGTGTTCCTGCCGGGAACAGGGGGCCCGCGCCAGCCTCCTAGGTGTCCAGAATACCCTGCTGCCGTTGAAGGTGCCCAGAGCCGAGGCCGCCGCCTCCTGGAAACCGCTGCACGCCTCCGCTTCTGCACTACCCCTCGGGGTCTTACTTCCAGGCCTGTGTTCGTGCTGGGCGTGCCGTTAGCGACACGGCATGGTAAGATGCTGACTTTCTCCTCGGGCAGAGTGACTTCAGGTACGAGGTCCTCGAAGTATTCAAAGCACAGTGTTTTCCCATGGCAGCTGACACAAGGGCCATGACAAAGTCGGACTCACCCGAAATGCTGTCCTGAGGCTGTTCGAGGGCTCTGGAAATGTAGCGCTCCTCGAGGGACGGCCAGTGTGTAGCCCATCGCGCGGCACGCACAGAGGGCCTCCGGGGGTGGGGGAGTGGGGTCAACCAATGGGCCTCGAAGTTGCTCAGCCGCCCCACAGGGGTCTGGAGGTACTCGCTGAACTTGGAGGGCAAGTGATGCATACCCGAGAGGCCTAGGAGTCCTCCAAAGTGTACTACTTCCTTTAAAATAAAGCCTCTAAGCGACTGAGAACTCATGGAGACAGCTGCCTGCCTCCCTTTCTGCACGGCTACTAGGGGCCTACGCTGGAGGCAACTTGTCACGTTGAGGTTCCCTCTAGCTCTAGAGCTTGTCAGGCGGACCAGAGCCGCGGCCATGGAAGCACCTGGTTTAGACAGAGCAGACTCATAACGTTCCCCGAAGCACTCTGACAGGGCTAACAGGCCTGTCGAGAGCAGGGAATGTCAGGTAGCTTCAAGGCAGCATGAACGCAGCCTTCCAAACGGGAAAGCAAGGCTACTTGCAGCAGGCCCCCGTTTCCGTGGGCGCACTCAGCAGACATCCCCGTGGTTTCTAACAAGCCCAAAGAGACACAGGTCACCCTGAGTTTCCTTCCCTGAATCAACTTCTCGAAGTAGGGTGTTCTGCATCAAGCGAACTGCCTCAACCAAGGAACGCCGTAGCTGCTCCTCTGGGCCTGTGGCGATTCAAAGCCTGCAGTGCCACGGGAGGAAGGGGACTTACATGGCAGTAAGAACACAAGCCGACTCTCTCTGGGAGGCACGGTGACTTCAGGCAGGAGGTCCTAGGTGGAATGCGAAGCCGAGGGTTTCTCTGAGTTCAGCTCAGCCTCGGGTAATGCGTAAGACTTGGACGCCATGTGGGACGTGCCAGAACGGTGTCCGTGAACGTGTGCGAGTGCTGAGGACCTTAAGCTGCTCCCAAGGAGAGTGCAGCGCGTTTCCCTACGCTCGGCATACACAGAGGGGCTCTAAAGGGCTACGGGCCTGGATGTTGCTTAGCAGACCCAGGTGGGCCTGGCGGTACTCAGTGTTCCTGCCGGGAACAGGGGGCCCGCGCCAGCCTCCTAGGTGTCCAGAATACCCTGCTGCCGTTGAAGGTGCCCAGAGCCGAGGCCGCCGCCTCCTGGAAACCGCTGCACGCCTCCGCTTCTGCACGGCCACTCGGGGTCTTACTTCCAGGACTGTGTTCGTGCTGGGCGTGCCGTTAGCGACACGGCATGGTAACATGCTGGCTTTCTCCTCGGGCAGAGTGACTTCAGGTACGAGGTCCTCGAAGTATTCAAAGCACAGTGTTTTCCCATGGCAGCTCACACAAGGGCCATGACAAAGTCGGACTCACCCGAAATGCTGTCCTGAGGCTGTTCGAGGGCTCTGGAAATGTAGCGCTCCTCGAGGGACGTCCAGTGTGTAGCCCATCGCGCGGCACGCACAGAGGGCCTCCGGGGGTGGGGGAGTGGGGTCAACCAATGGGCCTCGAAGTTGCTCAGCCGCCCCACAGGGGTCTGGAGGTACTCGCTGAACTTGGAGGGCAAGTGATGCATACCCGAGAGGCCTAGGAGTCCTCCAAAGTGTACTACTTCCTTTAAAATAAAGCCTCTAAGCAACTGAGAACTCATGGAGACAGCTGCCTGCCTCCCTTTCTGCACGGCTACTAGGGGCCTACGCTGGAGGCAACTTGTCACGTTGAGGTTCCCTCTAGCTCTAGAGCTTGTCAGGCGGACCAGAGCCGCGGCCATGGAAGCACCTGGTTTAGACAGAGCAGACTCATAACGTTCCCCGAAGCACTCTGACAGGGCTAACAGGCCTGTCGAGAGCAGGGAATGTCAGGTAGCTTCAAGGCAGCATGAACGCAGCCTTCCAAACGGGAAAGCAAGGCTACTTGCAGCAGGCCCCCGTTTCCGTGGGCGCACTCAGCAGACATCCCCGTGGTTTCTAACAAGCCCAAAGAGACACAGGTCACCCTGAGTTTCCTTCCCTGAATCAACTTCTCGAAGTAGGGTGTTCTGCATCAAGCGAACTGCCTCAACCAAGGAACGCCGTAGCTGCTCCTCTGGGCCTGTGGCGATTCAAAGCCTGCAGTGCCACGGGAGGAAGGGGACTTACATGGCAGTAAGAACACAAGCCGACTCTCTCTGGGAGGCACGGTGACTTCAGGCAGGAGGTCCTAGGTGGAATGCGAAGCCGAGGGTTTCTCTGAGTTCAGCTCAGCCTCGGGTAATGCGTAAGACTTGGACGCCATGTGGGACGTGCCAGAACGGTGTCCGTGAACGTGTGCGAGTGCTGAGGACCTTAAGCTGCTCCCAAGGAGAGTGCAGCGCGTTTCCCTACGCTCGGCATACACAGAGGGGCTCTAAAGGGCTACGGGCCTGGATGTTGCTTAGCAGACCCAGGTGGGCCTGGCGGTACTCAGTGTTCCTGCCGGGAACAGGGGGCCCGCGCCAGCCTCCTAGGTGTCCAGAATACCCTGCTGCCGTTGAAGGTGCCCAGAGCCGAGGCCGCCGCCTCCTGGAAACCGCTGCACGCCTCCGCTTCTGCACGGCCACTCGGGGTCTTACTTCCAGGCCTGTGTTCGTGCTGGGCGTGCCGTTAGCGACACGGCATGGTAACATGCTGGCTTTCTCCTCGGGCAGAGTGACTTCAGGTACGAGGTCCTCGAAGTATTCAAAGCACAGTGTTTTCCCATGGCAGCTCACACAAGGGCCATGACAAAGTCGGACTCACCCGAAATGCTGTCCTGAGGCTGTTCGAGGGCTCTGGAAATGTAGCGCTCCTCGAGGGACGTCCAGTGTGTAGCCCATCGCGCGGCACGCACAGAGGGCCTCCGGGGGTGGGGGAGTGGGGTCAACCAATGGGCCTCGAAGTTGCTCAGCCGCCCCACAGGGGTCTGGAGGTACTCGCTGAACTTGGAGGGAAAGTGATGCATACCCGAGAGGCCTAGGAGTCCTCCAAAGTGTACTACTTCCTTTAAAATAAAGCCTCTAAGCGACTGAGAACTCATGGAGACAGCTGCCTGCCTCCCTTTCTGCACGGCTACTAGGGGCCTACGCTGGAGGCAACTTGTCACGTTGAGGTTCCCTCTAGCTCTAGAGCTTGTCAGGCGGACCAGAGCCGCGGCCATGGAAGCACCTGGTTTAGACAGAGCAGACTCATAACGTTCCCCGAAGCACTCTGACAGGGCTAACAGGCCTGTCGAGAGCAGGGAATGTCAGGTAGCTTCAAGGCAGCATGAACGCAGCCTTCCAAACGGGAAAGCAAGGCTACTTGCAGCAGGCCCCCGTTTCCGTGGGCGCACTCAGCAGACATCCCCGTGGTTTCTAACAAGCCCAAAGAGACACAGGTCACCCTGAGTTTCCTTCCCTGAATCAACTTCTCGAAGTAGGGTGTTCTGCATCAAGCGAACTGCCTCAACCAAGGAACGCCGTAGCTGCTCCTCTGGGCCTGTGGCGATTCAAAGCCTGCAGTGCCACGGGAGGAAGGGGACTTACATGGCAGTAAGAACACAAGCCGACTCTCTCTGGGAGGCACGGTGACTTCAGGCAGGAGGTCCTAGGTGGAATGCGAAGCCGAGGGTTTCTCTGAGTTCAGCTCAGCCTCGGGTAATGCGTAAGACTTGGACGCCATGTGGGACGTGCCAGAACGGTGTCCGTGAACGTGTGCGAGTGCTGAGGACCTTAAGCTGCTCCCAAGGAGAGTGCAGCGCGTTTCCCTACGCTCGGCATACACAGAGGGGCTCTAAAGGGCTACGGGCCTGGATGTTGCTTAGCAGACCCAGGTGGGCCTGGCGGTACTCAGTGTTCCTGCCGGGAACAGGGGGCCCGCGCCAGCCTCCTAGGTGTCCAGAATACCCTGCTGCCGTTGAAGGTGCCCAGAGCCGAGGCCGCCGCCTCCTGGAAACCGCTGCACGCCTCCGCTTCTGCACGGCCACTCGGGGTCTTACTTCCAGGACTGTGTTCGTGCTGGGCGTGCCGTTAGCGACACGGCATGGTAACATGCTGGCTTTCTCCTCGGGCAGAGTGACTTCAGGTACGAGGTCCTCGAAGTATTCAAAGCACAGTGTTTTCCCATGGCAGCTCACACAAGGGCCATGACAAAGTCGGACTCACCCGAAATGCTGTCCTGAGGCTGTTCGAGGGCTCTGGAAATGTAGCGCTCCTCGAGGGACGTCCAGTGTGTAGCCCATCGCGCGGCACGCACAGAGGGCCTCCGGGGGTGGGGGAGTGGGGTCAACCAATGGGCCTCGAAGTTGCTCAGCCGCCCCACAGGGGTCTGGAGGTACTCGCTGAACTTGGAGGGAAAGTGATGCATACCCGAGAGGCCTAGGAGTCCTCCAAAGTGTACTACTTCCTTTAAAATAAAGCCTCTAAGCGACTGAGAACTCATGGAGACAGCTGCCTGCCTCCCTTTCTGCACGGCTACTAGGGGCCTACGCTGGAGGCAACTTGTCACGTTGAGGTTCCCTCTAGCTCTAGAGCTTGTCAGGCGGACCAGAGCCGCGGCCATGGAAGCACCTGGTTTAGACAGAGCAGACTCATAACGTTCCCCGAAGCACTCTGACAGGGCTAACAGGCCTGTCGAGAGCAGGGAATGTCAGGTAGCTTCAAGGCAGCATGAACGCAGCCTTCCAAACGGGAAAGCAAGGCTACTTGCAGCAGGCCCCCGTTTCCGTGGGCGCACTCAGCAGACATCCCCGTGGTTTCTAACAAGCCCAAAGAGACACAGGTCACCCTGAGTTTCCTTCCCTGAATCAACTTCTCGAAGTAGGGTGTTCTGCATCAAGCGAACTGCCTCAACCAAGGAACGCCGTAGCTGCTCCTCTGGGCCTGTGGCGATTCAAAGCCTGCAGTGCCACGGGAGGAAGGGGACTTACATGGCAGTAAGAACACAAGCCGACTCTCTCTGGGAGGCACGGTGACTTCAGGCAGGAGGTCCTAGGTGGAATGCGAAGCCGAGGGTTTCTCTGAGTTCAGCTCAGCCTCGGGTAATGCGTAAGACTTGGACGCCATGTGGGACGTGCCAGAACGGTGTCCGTGAACGTGTGCGAGTGCTGAGGACCTTAAGCTGCTCCCAAGGAGAGTGCAGCGCGTTTCCCTACGCTCGGCATACACAGAGGGGCTCTAAAGGGCTACGGGCCTGGATGTTGCTTAGCAGACCCAGGTGGGCCTGGCGGTACTCAGTGTTCCTGCCGGGAACAGGGGGCCCGCGCCAGCCTCCTAGGTGTCCAGAATACCCTGCTGCCGTTGAAGGTGCCCAGAGCCGAGGCCGCCGCCTCCTGGAAACCGCTGCACGCCTCCGCTTCTGCACGGCCACTCGGGGTCTTACTTCCAGGACTGTGTTCGTGCTGGGCGTGCCGTTAGCGACACGGCATGGTAACATGCTGGCTTTCTCCTCGGGCAGAGTGACTTCAGGTACGAGGTCCTCGAAGTATTCAAAGCACAGTGTTTTCCCATGGCAGCTCACACAAGGGCCATGACAAAGTCGGACTCACCCGAAATGCTGTCCTGAGGCTGTTCGAGGGCTCTGGAAATGTAGCGCTCCTCGAGGGACGGCCAGTGTGTAGCCCATCGCGCGGCACGCACAGAGGGCCTCCGGGGGTGGGGGAGTGGGGTCAACCAATGGGCCTCGAAGTTGCTCAGCCGCCCCACAGGGGTCTGGAGGTACTCGCTGAACTTGGAGGGCAAGTGATGCATACCCGAGAGGCCTAGGAGTCCTCCAAAGTGTACTACTTCCTTTAAAATAAAGCCTCTAAGCGACTGAGAACTCATGGAGACAGCTGCCTGCCTCCCTTTCTGCACGGCTACTAGGGGCCTACGCTGGAGGCAACTTGTCACGTTGAGGTTCCCTCTAGCTCTAGAGCTTGTCAGGCGGACCAGAGCCGCGGCCATGGAAGCACCTGGTTTAGACAGAGCAGACTCATAACGTTCCCCGAAGCACTCTGACAGGGCTAACAGGCCTGTCGAGAGCAGGGAATGTCAGGTAGCTTCAAGGCAGCATGAACGCAGCCTTCCAAACGGGAAAGCAAGGCTACTTGCAGCAGGCCCCCGTTTCCGTGGGCGCACTCAGCAGACATTCCCGTGGTTTCTAACAAGCCCAAAGAGACACAGGTCACCCTGAGTTTCCTTCCCTGAATCAACTTCTCGAAGTAAGGTGTTCTGCATCAAGCGAACTGCCTCAACCAAGGAATGCCGTAGCTGCTCCTCTGGGCCTGTGGCTATTCAAAGCCTGCAGTGCCACGGGAGGAAGGGGACTTACATGGCCGTAAGAACGCAAGCCGACTCTCTCTGGGAGGCACGGTGACTTCAGGCAGGAGGTCCTAGGTGGAATGGGAAACCGAGGGTTTCTCTGAGTTCAGCTCAGCCTCGGGTAATGCGTAAGACTTGGACGCCATGTGGGACGTGCCAGAACGGTGTCCGTGAACGTGTGCGAGTGCTGAGGACCTTAAGCTGCTCCCAAGGAGAGTGCAGCGCGTTTCCCTACGCTCGGCATACACAGAGGGGCTCTAAAGGGCTACGGGCCTGGATGTTGCTTAGCAGACCCAGGTGGGCCTGGCGGTACTCAGTGTTCCTGCCGGGAACAGGGGGCCCGCGCCAGCCTCCTAGGTGTCCAGAATACCCTGCTGCCGTTGAAGGTGCCCAGAGCCGAGGCCGCCGCCTCCTGGAAACCGCTGCACGCCTCCGCTTCTGCACGGCCACTCGGGGTCTTACTTCCAGGACTGTGTTCGTGCTGGGCGTGCCGTTAGCGACACGGCATGGTAACATGCTGGCTTTCTCCTCGGGCAGAGTGACTTCAGGTACGAGGTCCTCGAAGTATTCAAAGCACAGTGTTTTCCCATGGCAGCTCACACAAGGGCCATGACAAAGTCGGACTCACCCGAAATGCTGTCCTGAGGCTGTTCGAGGGCTCTGGAAATGTAGCGCTCCTCGAGGGACGTCCAGTGTGTAGCCCATCGCGCGGCACGCACAGAGGGCCTCCGGGGGTGGGGGAGTGGGGTCAACCAATGGGCCTCGAAGTTGCTCAGCCGCCCCACAGGGGTCTGGAGGTACTCGCTGAACTTGGAGGGAAAGTGATGCATACCCGAGAGGCCTAGGAGTCCTCCAAAGTGTACTACTTCCTTTAAAATAAAGCCTCTAAGCGACTGAGAACTCATGGAGACAGCTGCCTGCCTCCCTTTCTGCACGGCTACTAGGGGCCTACGCTGGAGGCAACTTGTCACGTTGAGGTTCCCTCTAGCTCTAGAGCTTGTCAGGCGGACCAGAGCCGCGGCCATGGAAGCACCTGGTTTAGACAGAGCAGACTCATAACGTTCCCCGAAGCACTCTGACAGGGCTAACAGGCCTGTCGAGAGCAGGGAATGTCAGGTAGCTTCAAGGCAGCATGAACGCAGCCTTCCAAACGGGAAAGCAAGGCTACTTGCAGCAGGCCCCCGTTTCCGTGGGCGCACTCAGCAGACATCCCCGTGGTTTCTAACAAGCCCAAAGAGACACAGGTCACCCTGAGTTTCCTTCCCTGAATCAACTTCTCGAAGTAGGGTGTTCTGCATCAAGCGAACTGCCTCAACCAAGGAACGCCGTAGCTGCTCCTCTGGGCCTGTGGCGATTCAAAGCCTGCAGTGCCACGGGAGGAAGGGGACTTACATGGCAGTAAGAACACAAGCCGACTCTCTCTGGGAGGCACGGTGACTTCAGGCAGGAGGTCCTAGGTGGAATGCGAAGCCGAGGGTTTCTCTGAGTTCAGCTCAGCCTCGGGTAATGCGTAAGACTTGGACGCCATGTGGGACGTGCCAGAACGGTGTCCGTGAACGTGTGCGAGTGCTGAGGACCTTAAGCTGCTCCCAAGGAGAGTGCAGCGCGTTTCCCTACGCTCGGCATACACAGAGGGGCTCTAAAGGGCTACGGGCCTGGATGTTGCTTAGCAGACCCAGGTGGGCCTGGCGGTACTCAGTGTTCCTGCCGGGAACAGGGGGCCCGCGCCAGCCTCCTAGGTGTCCAGAATACCCTGCTGCCGTTGAAGGTGCCCAGAGCCGAGGCCGCCGCCTCCTGGAAACCGCTGCACGCCTCCGCTTCTGCACGGCCACTCGGGGTCTTACTTCCAGGACTGTGTTCGTGCTGGGCGTGCCGTTAGCGACACGGCATGGTAACATGCTGGCTTTCTCCTCGGGCAGAGTGACTTCAGGTACGAGGTCCTCGAAGTATTCAAAGCACAGTGTTTTCCCATGGCAGCTCACACAAGGGCCATGACAAAGTCGGACTCACCCGAAATGCTGTCCTGAGGCTGTTCGAGGGCTCTGGAAATGTAGCGCTCCTCGAGGGACGGCCAGTGTGTAGCCCATCGCGCGGCACGCACAGAGGGCCTCCGGGGGTGGGGGAGTGGGGTCAACCAATGGGCCTCGAAGTTGCTCAGCCGCCCCACAGGGGTCTGGAGGTACTCGCTGAACTTGGAGGGCAAGTGATGCATACCCGAGAGGCCTAGGAGTCCTCCAAAGTGTACTACTTCCTTTAAAATAAAGCCTCTAAGCGACTGAGAACTCATGGAGACAGCTGCCTGCCTCCCTTTCTGCACGGCTACTAGGGGCCTACGCTGGAGGCAACTTGTCACGTTGAGGTTCCCTCTAGCTCTAGAGCTTGTCAGGCGGACCAGAGCCGCGGCCATGGAAGCACCTGGTTTAGACAGAGCAGACTCATAACGTTCCCCGAAGCACTCTGACAGGGCTAACAGGCCTGTCGAGAGCAGGGAATGTCAGGTAGCTTCAAGGCAGCATGAACGCAGCCTTCCAAACGGGAAAGCAAGGCTACTTGCAGCAGGCCCCCGTTTCCGTGGGCGCACTCAGCAGACATTCCCGTGGTTTCTAACAAGCCCAAAGAGACACAGGTCACCCTGAGTTTCCTTCCCTGAATCAACTTCTCGAAGTAAGGTGTTCTGCATCAAGCGAACTGCCTCAACCAAGGAATGCCGTAGCTGCTCCTCTGGGCCTGTGGCTATTCAAAGCCTGCAGTGCCACGGGAGGAAGGGGACTTACATGGCCGTAAGAACGCAAGCCGACTCTCTCTGGGAGGCACGGTGACTTCAGGCAGGAGGTCCTAGGTGGAATGGGAAACCGAGGGTTTCTCTGAGTTCAGCTCAGCCTCGGGTAATGCGTAAGACTTGGACGCCATGTGGGACGTGCCAGAACGGTGTCCGTGAACGTGTGCGAGTGCTGAGGACCTTAAGCTGCTCCCAAGGAGAGTGCAGCGCGTTTCCCTACGCTCGGCATACACAGAGGGGCTCTAAAGGGCTACGGGCCTGGATGTTGCTTAGCAGACCCAGGTGGGCCTGGCGGTACTCAGTGTTCCTGCCGGGAACAGGGGGCCCGCGCCAGCCTCCTAGGTGTCCAGAATACCCTGCTGCCGTTGAAGGTGCCCAGAGCCGAGGCCGCCGCCTCCTGGAAACCGCTGCACGCCTCCGCTTCTGCACGGCCACTCGGGGTCTTACTTCCAGGACTGTGTTCGTGCTGGGCGTGCCGTTAGCGACACGGCATGGTAACATGCTGGCTTTCTCCTCGGGCAGAGTGACTTCAGGTACGAGGTCCTCGAAGTATTCAAAGCACAGTGTTTTCCCATGGCAGCTGACACAAGGGCCATGACAAAGTCGGACTCACCCGAAATGCTGTCCTGAGGCTGTTCGAGGGCTCTGGAAATGTAGCGCTCCTCGAGGGACGGCCAGTGTGTAGCCCATCGCGCGGCACGCACAGAGGGCCTCCGGGGGTGGGGGAGTGGGGTCAACCAATGGGCCTCGAAGTTGCTCAGCCGCCCCACAGGGGTCTGGAGGTACTCGCTGAACTTGGAGGGAAAGTGATGCATACCCGAGAGGCCTAGGAGTCCTCCAAAGTGTACTACTTCCTTTAAAATAAAGCCTCTAAGCGACTGAGAACTCATGGAGACAGCTGCCTGCCTCCCTTTCTGCACGGCTACTAGGGGCCTACGCTGGAGGCAACTTGTCACGTTGAGGTTCCCTCTAGCTCTAGAGCTTGTCAGGCGGACCAGAGCCGCGGCCATGGAAGCACCTGGTTTAGACAGAGCAGACTCATAACGTTCCCCGAAGCACTCTGACAGGGCTAACAGGCCTGTCGAGAGCAGGGAATGTCAGGTAGCTTCAAGGCAGCATGAACGCAGCCTTCCAAACGGGAAAGCAAGGCTACTTGCAGCAGGCCCCCGTTTCCGTGGGCGCACTCAGCAGACATCCCCGTGGTTTCTAACAAGCCCAAAGAGACACAGGTCACCCTGAGTTTCCTTCCCTGAATCAACTTCTCGAAGTAAGGTGTTCTGCATCAAGCGAACTGCCTCAACCAAGGAATGCCGTAGCTGCTCCTCTGGGCCTGTGGCCATTCAAAGCCTGCAGTGCCACAGGAGGAAGGGGACTTACATGGCAGTAAGAACGCAAGCCGACTCTCTCTGGGAGGCACGGTGACTTCAGGCAGGAGGTCCTAGGTGGAATGCGAAGCCGAGGGTTTCTCTGAGTTCAGCTCAGCCTCGGGTAATGCGTAAGACTTCGACGCCATGTGGGACGTGCCAGAACGGTGTCCGTGAACGTGTGCGAGTGCTGAGGTCCTTCCGCGGCTCCCAAGGAGAGTGCAGCGCTTTTCCCTACGCTCGGCATACACAGAGGGGCTCTAAAGGGCTACGGGCCTGGATGTTGCTTAGCAGACCCAGGTGGGCCTGGCGGTACTCAGTGTTCCTGCCGGGAACAGGGGGCCCGCGCCAGCCTCCTAGGTGTCCAGAATACCCTGCTGCCGTTGAAGGTGCCCAGAGCCGAGGCCGCCGCCTCCTGGAAACCGCTGCACGCCTCTGCTTCTGCACTACCCCTCGGGGTCTTACTTCCAGGCCTGTGTTCGTGCTGGGCGTGCCGTTAGCGACACGGCATGGTAAGATGCTGACTTTCTCCTCGGGCAGAGTGACTTCAGGTACGAGGTCCTCGAAGTATTCAAAGCACAGTGTTTTCCCATGGCAGCTCACACAAGGGCCATGACAAAGTCGGACTCACCCGAAATGCTGTCCTGAGGCTGTTCGAGGGCTCTGGAAATGTAGCGCTCCTCGAGGGACGGCCAGTGTGTAGCCCATCGCGCGGCACGCACAGAGGGCCTCCGGGGGTGGGGGAGTGGGGTCAACCAATGGGCCTCGAAGTTGCTCAGCCGCCCCACAGGGGTCTGGAGGTACTCGCTGAACTTGGAGGGCAAGTGATGCATACCCGAGAGGCCTAGGAGTCCTCCAAAGTGTACTACTTCCTTTAAAATAAAGCCTCTAAGCGACTGAGAACTCATGGAGACAGCTGCCTGCCTCCCTTTCTGCACGGCTACTAGGGGCCTACGCTGGAGGCAACTTGTCACGTTGAGGTTCCCTCTAGCTCTAGAGCTTGTCAGGCGGACCAGAGCCGCGGCCATGGAAGCACCTGGTTTAGACAGAGCAGACTCATAACGTTCCCCGAAGCACTCTGACAGGGCTAACAGGCCTGTCGAGAGCAGGGAATGTCAGGTAGCTTCAAGGCAGCATGAACGCAGCCTTCCAAACGGGAAAGCAAGGCTACTTGCAGCAGGCCCCCGTTTCCGTGGGCGCACTCAGCAGACATCCCCGTGGTTTCTAACAAGCCCAAAGAGACACAGGTCACCCTGAGTTTCCTTCCCTGAATCAACTTCTCGAAGTAGGGTGTTCTGCATCAAGCGAACTGCCTCAACCAAGGAACGCCGTAGCTGCTCCTCTGGGCCTGTGGCGATTCAAAGCCTGCAGTGCCACGGGAGGAAGGGGACTTACATGGCAGTAAGAACACAAGCCGACTCTCTCTGGGAGGCACGGTGACTTCAGGCAGGAGGTCCTAGGTGGAATGCGAAGCCGAGGGTTTCTCTGAGTTCAGCTCAGCCTCGGGTAATGCGTAAGACTTGGACGCCATGTGGGACGTGCCAGAACGGTGTCCGTGAACGTGTGCGAGTGCTGAGGACCTTAAGCTGCTCCCAAGGAGAGTGCAGCGCGTTTCCCTACGCTCGGCATACACAGAGGGGCTCTAAAGGGCTACGGGCCTGGATGTTGCTTAGCAGACCCAGGTGGGCCTGGCGGTACTCAGTGTTCCTGCCGGGAACAGGGGGCCCGCGCCAGCCTCCTAGGTGTCCAGAATACCCTGCTGCCGTTGAAGGTGCCCAGAGCCGAGGCCGCCGCCTCCTGGAAACCGCTGCACGCCTCCGCTTCTGCACGGCCACTCGGGGTCTTACTTCCAGGACTGTGTTCGTGCTGGGCGTGCCGTTAGCGACACGGCATGGTAACATGCTGGCTTTCTCCTCGGGCAGAGTGACTTCAGGTACGAGGTCCTCGAAGTATTCAAAGCACAGTGTTTTCCCATGGCAGCTCACACAAGGGCCATGACAAAGTCGGACTCACCCGAAATGCTGTCCTGAGGCTGTTCGAGGGCTCTGGAAATGTAGCGCTCCTCGAGGGACGGCCAGTGTGTAGCCCATCGCGCGGCACGCACAGAGGGCCTCCGGGGGTGGGGGAGTGGGGTCAACCAATGGGCCTCGAAGTTGCTCAGCCGCCCCACAGGGGTCTGGAGGTACTCGCTGAACTTGGAGGGCAAGTGATGCATACCCGAGAGGCCTAGGAGTCCTCCAAAGTGTACTACTTCCTTTAAAATAAAGCCTCTAAGCGACTGAGAACTCATGGAGACAGCTGCCTGCCTCCCTTTCTGCACGGCTACTAGGGGCCTACGCTGGAGGCAACTTGTCACGTTGAGGTTCCCTCTAGCTCTAGAGCTTGTCAGGCGGACCAGAGCCGCGGCCATGGAAGCACCTGGTTTAGACAGAGCAGACTCATAACGTTCCCCGAAGCACTCTGACAGGGCTAACAGGCCTGTCGAGAGCAGGGAATGTCAGGTAGCTTCAAGGCAGCATGAACGCAGCCTTCCAAACGGGAAAGCAAGGCTACTTGCAGCAGGCCCCCGTTTCCGTGGGCGCACTCAGCAGACATCCCCGTGGTTTCTAACAAGCCCAAAGAGACACAGGTCACCCTGAGTTTCCTTCCCTGAATCAACTTCTCGAAGTAGGGTGTTCTGCATCAAGCGAACTGCCTCAACCAAGGAACGCCGTAGCTGCTCCTCTGGGCCTGTGGCGATTCAAAGCCTGCAGTGCCACGGGAGGAAGGGGACTTACATGGCAGTAAGAACACAAGCCGACTCTCTCTGGGAGGCACGGTGACTTCAGGCAGGAGGTCCTAGGTGGAATGCGAAGCCGAGGGTTTCTCTGAGTTCAGCTCAGCCTCGGGTAATGCGTAAGACTTGGACGCCATGTGGGACGTGCCAGAACGGTGTCCGTGAACGTGTGCGAGTGCTGAGGACCTTAAGCTGCTCCCAAGGAGAGTGCAGCGCGTTTCCCTACGCTCGGCATACACAGAGGGGCTCTAAAGGGCTACGGGCCTGGATGTTGCTTAGCAGACCCAGGTGGGCCTGGCGGTACTCAGTGTTCCTGCCGGGAACAGGGGGCCCGCGCCAGCCTCCTAGGTGTCCAGAATACCCTGCTGCCGTTGAAGGTGCCCAGAGCCGAGGCCGCCGCCTCCTGGAAACCGCTGCACGCCTCCGCTTCTGCACGGCCACTCGGGGTCTTACTTCCAGGACTGTGTTCGTGCTGGGCGTGCCGTTAGCGACACGGCATGGTAACATGCTGGCTTTCTCCTCGGGCAGAGTGACTTCAGGTACGAGGTCCTCGAAGTATTCAAAGCACAGTGTTTTCCCATGGCAGCTCACACAAGGGCCATGACAAAGTCGGACTCACCCGAAATGCTGTCCTGAGGCTGTTCGAGGGCTCTGGAAATGTAGCGCTCCTCGAGGGACGGCCAGTGTGTAGCCCATCGCGCGGCACGCACAGAGGGCCTCCGGGGGTGGGGGAGTGGGGTCAACCAATGGGCCTCGAAGTTGCTCAGCCGCCCCACAGGGGTCTGGAGGTACTCGCTGAACTTGGAGGGCAAGTGATGCATACCCGAGAGGCCTAGGAGTCCTCCAAAGTGTACTACTTCCTTTAAAATAAAGCCTCTAAGCGACTGAGAACTCATGGAGACAGCTGCCTGCCTCCCTTTCTGCACGGCTACTAGGGGCCTACGCTGGAGGCAACTTGTCACGTTGAGGTTCCCTCTAGCTCTAGAGCTTGTCAGGCGGACCAGAGCCGCGGCCATGGAAGCACCTGGTTTAGACAGAGCAGACTCATAACGTTCCCCGAAGCACTCTGACAGGGCTAACAGGCCTGTCGAGAGCAGGGAATGTCAGGTAGCTTCAAGGCAGCATGAACGCAGCCTTCCAAACGGGAAAGCAAGGCTACTTGCAGCAGGCCCCCGTTTCCGTGGGCGCACTCAGCAGACATCCCCGTGGTTTCTAACAAGCCCAAAGAGACACAGGTCACCCTGAGTTTCCTTCCCTGAATCAACTTCTCGAAGTAGGGTGTTCTGCATCAAGCGAACTGCCTCAACCAAGGAACGCCGTAGCTGCTCCTCTGGGCCTGTGGCGATTCAAAGCCTGCAGTGCCACGGGAGGAAGGGGACTTACATGGCAGTAAGAACACAAGCCGACTCTCTCTGGGAGGCACGGTGACTTCAGGCAGGAGGTCCTAGGTGGAATGCGAAGCCGAGGGTTTCTCTGAGTTCAGCTCAGCCTCGGGTAATGCGTAAGACTTGGACGCCATGTGGGACGTGCCAGAACGGTGTCCGTGAACGTGTGCGAGTGTTGAGGACCTTAAGCTGCTCCCAAGGAGAGTGCAGCGCGTTTCCCTACGCTCGGCATACACAGAGGGGCTCTAAAGGGCTACGGGCCTGGATGTTGCTTAGCAGACCCAGGTGGGCCTGGCGGTACTCAGTGTTCCTGCCGGGAACAGGGGGCCCGCGCCAGCCTCCTAGGTGTCCAGAATACCCTGCTGCCGTTGAAGGTGCCCAGAGCCGAGGCCGCCGCCTCCTGGAAACCGCTGCACGCCTCCGCTTCTGCACGGCCACTCGGGGTCTTACTTCCAGGACTGTGTTCGTGCTGGGCGTGCCGTTAGCGACACGGCATGGTAACATGCTGGCTTTCTCCTCGGGCAGAGTGACTTCAGGTACGAGGTCCTCGAAGTATTCAAAGCACAGTGTTTTCCCATGGCAGCTCACACAAGGGCCATGACAAAGTCGGACTCACCCGAAATGCTGTCCTGAGGCTGTTCGAGGGCTCTGGAAATGTAGCGCTCCTCGAGGGACGGCCAGTGTGTAGCCCATCGCGCGGCACGCACAGAGGGCCTCCGGGGGTGGGGGAGTGGGGTCAACCAATGGGCCTCGAAGTTGCTCAGCCGCCCCACAGGGGTCTGGAGGTACTCGCTGAACTTGGAGGGCAAGTGATGCATACCCGAGAGGCCTAGGAGTCCTCCAAAGTGTACTACTTCCTTTAAAATAAAGCCTCTAAGCGACTGAGAACTCATGGAGACAGCTGCCTGCCTCCCTTTCTGCACGGCTACTAGGGGCCTACGCTGGAGGCAACTTGTCACGTTGAGGTTCCCTCTAGCTCTAGAGCTTGTCAGGCGGACCAGAGCCGCGGCCATGGAAGCACCTGGTTTAGACAGAGCAGACTCATAACGTTCCCCGAAGCACTCTGACAGGGCTAACAGGCCTGTCGAGAGCAGGGAATGTCAGGTAGCTTCAAGGCAGCATGAACGCAGCCTTCCAAACGGGAAAGCAAGGCTACTTGCAGCAGGCCCCCGTTTCCGTGGGCGCACTCAGCAGACATCCCCGTGGTTTCTAACAAGCCCAAAGAGACACAGGTCACCCTGAGTTTCCTTCCCTGAATCAACTTCTCGAAGTAAGGTGTTCTGCATCAAGCGAACTGCCTCAACCAAGGAATGCCGTAGCTGCTCCTCTGGGCCTGTGGCTATTCAAAGCCTGCAGTGCCACAGGAGGAAGGGGACTTACATGGCCGTAAGAACGCAAGCCGACTCTCTCTGGGAGGCACGGTGACTTCAGGCAGGAGGTCCTAGGTGGAATGGGAAACCGAGGGTTTCTCTGAGTTCAGCTCAGCCTCGGGTAATGCGTAAGACTTGGACGCCATGTGGGACGTGCCAGAACGGTGTCCGTGAACGTGTGCGAGTGCTGAGGACCTTAAGCTGCTCCCAAGGAGAGTGCAGCGCGTTTCCCTACGCTCGGCATACACAGAGGGGCTCTAAAGGGCTACGGGCCTGGATGTTGCTTAGCAGACCCAGGTGGGCCTGGCGGTACTCAGTGTTCCTGCCGGGAACAGGGGGCCCGCGCCAGCCTCCTAGGTGTCCAGAATACCCTGCTGCCGTTGAAGGTGCCCAGAGCCGAGGCCGCCGCCTCCTGGAAACCGCTGCACGCCTCCGCTTCTGCACGGCCACTCGGGGTCTTACTTCCAGGACTGTGTTCGTGCTGGGCGTGCCGTTAGCGACACGGCATGGTAACATGCTGGCTTTCTCCTCGGGCAGAGTGACTTCAGGTACGAGGTCCTCGAAGTATTCAAAGCACAGTGTTTTCCCATGGCAGCTCACACAAGGGCCATGACAAAGTCGGACTCACCCGAAATGCTGTCCTGAGGCTGTTCGAGGGCTCTGGAAATGTAGCGCTCCTCGAGGGACGGCCAGTGTGTAGCCCATCGCGCGGCACGCACAGAGGGCCTCCGGGGGTGGGGGAGTGGGGTCAACCAATGGGCCTCGAAGTTGCTCAGCCGCCCCACAGGGGTCTGGAGGTACTCGCTGAACTTGGAGGGAAAGTGATGCATACCCGAGAGGCCTAGGAGTCCTCCAAAGTGTACTACTTCCTTTAAAATAAAGCCTCTAAGCGACTGAGAACTCATGGAGACAGCTGCCTGCCTCCCTTTCTGCACGGCTACTAGGGGCCTACGCTGGAGGCAACTTGTCACGTTGAGGTTCCCTCTAGCTCTAGAGCTTGTCAGGCGGACCAGAGCCGCGGCCATGGAAGCACCTGGTTTAGACAGAGCAGACTCATAACGTTCCCCGAAGCACTCTGACAGGGCTAACAGGCCTGTCGAGAGCAGGGAATGTCAGGTAGCTTCAAGGCAGCATGAACGCAGCCTTCCAAACGGGAAAGCAAGGCTACTTGCAGCAGGCCCCCGTTTCCGTGGGCGCACTCAGCAGACATCCCCGTGGTTTCTAACAAGCCCAAAGAGACACAGGTCACCCTGAGTTTCCTTCCCTGAATCAACTTCTCGAAGTAAGGTGTTCTGCATCAAGCGAACTGCCTCAACCAAGGAATGCCGTAGCTGCTCCTCTGGGCCTGTGGCCATTCAAAGCCTGCAGTGCCACAGGAGGAAGGGGACTTACATGGCAGTAAGAACGCAAGCCGACTCTCTCTGGGAGGCACGGTGACTTCAGGCAGGAGGTCCTAGGTGGAATGCGAAGCCGAGGGTTTCTCTGAGTTCAGCTCAGCCTCGGGTAATGCGTAAGACTTCGACGCCATGTGGGACGTGCCAGAACGGTGTCCGTGAACGTGTGCGAGTGCTGAGGTCCTTCCGCGGCTCCCAAGGAGAGTGCAGCGCTTTTCCCTACGCTCGGCATACACAGAGGGGCTCTAAAGGGCTACGGGCCTGGATGTTGCTTAGCAGACCCAGGTGGGCCTGGCGGTACTCAGTGTTCCTGCCGGGAACAGGGGGCCCGCGCCAGCCTCCTAGGTGTCCAGAATACCCTGCTGCCGTTGAAGGTGCCCAGAGCCGAGGCCGCCGCCTCCTGGAAACCGCTGCACGCCTCCGCTTCTGCACGGCCACTCGGGGTCTTACTTCCAGGACTGTGTTCGTGCTGGGCGTGCCGTTAGCGACACGGCATGGTAACATGCTGGCTTTCTCCTCGGGCAGAGTGACTTCAGGTACGAGGTCCTCGAAGTATTCAAAGCACAGTGTTTTCCCATGGCAGCTCACACAAGGGCCATGACAAAGTCGGACTCACCCGAAATGCTGTCCTGAGGCTGTTCGAGGGCTCTGGAAATGTAGCGCTCCTCGAGGGACGGCCAGTGTGTAGCCCATCGCGCGGCACGCACAGAGGGCCTCCGGGGGTGGGGGAGTGGGGTCAACCAATGGGCCTCGAAGTTGCTCAGCCGCCCCACAGGGGTCTGGAGGTACTCGCTGAACTTGGAGGGCAAGTGATGCATACCCGAGAGGCCTAGGAGTCCTCCAAAGTGTACTACTTCCTTTAAAATAAAGCCTCTAAGCGACTGAGAACTCATGGAGACAGCTGCCTGCCTCCCTTTCTGCACGGCTACTAGGGGCCTACGCTGGAGGCAACTTGTCACGTTGAGGTTCCCTCTAGCTCTAGAGCTTGTCAGGCGGACCAGAGCCGCGGCCATGGAAGCACCTGGTTTAGACAGAGCAGACTCATAACGTTCCCCGAAGCACTCTGACAGGGCTAACAGGCCTGTCGAGAGCAGGGAATGTCAGGTAGCTTCAAGGCAGCATGAACGCAGCCTTCCAAACGGGAAAGCAAGGCTACTTGCAGCAGGCCCCCGTTTCCGTGGGCGCACTCAGCAGACATCCCCGTGGTTTCTAACAAGCCCAAAGAGACACAGGTCACCCTGAGTTTCCTTCCCTGAATCAACTTCTCGAAGTAAGGTGTTCTGCATCAAGCGAACTGCCTCAACCAAGGAATGCCGTAGCTGCTCCTCTGGGCCTGTGGCCATTCAAAGCCTGCAGTGCCACAGGAGGAAGGGGACTTACATGGCAGTAAGAACGCAAGCCGACTCTCTCTGGGAGGCACGGTGACTTCAGGCAGGAGGTCCTAGGTGGAATGCGAAGCCGAGGGTTTCTCTGAGTTCAGCTCAGCCTCGGGTAATGCGTAAGACTTCGACGCCATGTGGGACGTGCCAGAACGGTGTCCGTGAACGTGTGCGAGTGCTGAGGTCCTTCCGCGGCTCCCAAGGAGAGTGCAGCGCTTTTCCCTACGCTCGGCATACACAGAGGGGCTCTAAAGGGCTACGGGCCTGGATGTTGCTTAGCAGACCCAGGTGGGCCTGGCGGTACTCAGTGTTCCTGCCGGGAACAGGGGGCCCGCGCCAGCCTCCTAGGTGTCCAGAATACCCTGCTGCCGTTGAAGGTGCCCAGAGCCGAGGCCGCCGCCTCCTGGAAACCGCTGCACGCCTCCGCTTCTGCACGGCCACTCGGGGTCTTACTTCCAGGACTGTGTTCGTGCTGGGCGTGCCGTTAGCGACACGGCATGGTAACATGCTGGCTTTCTCCTCGGGCAGAGTGACTTCAGGTACGAGGTCCTCGAAGTATTCAAAGCACAGTGTTTTCCCATGGCAGCTGACACAAGGGCCATGACAAAGTCGGACTCACCCGAAATGCTGTCCTGAGGCTGTTCGAGGGCTCTGGAAATGTAGCGCTCCTCGAGGGACGGCCAGTGTGTAGCCCATCGCGCGGCACGCACAGAGGGCCTCCGGGGGTGGGGGAGTGGGGTCAACCAATGGGCCTCGAAGTTGCTCAGCCGCCCCACAGGGGTCTGGAGGTACTCGCTGAACTTGGAGGGCAAGTGATGCATACCCGAGAGGCCTAGGAGTCCTCCAAAGTGTACTACTTCCTTTAAAATAAAGCCTCTAAGCAACTGAGAACTCATGGAGACAGCTGCCTGCCTCCCTTTCTGCACGGCTACTAGGGGCCTACGCTGGAGGCAACTTGTCACGTTGAGGTTCCCTCTAGCTCTAGAGCTTGTCAGGCGGACCAGAGCCGCGGCCATGGAAGCACCTGGTTTAGACAGAGCAGACTCATAACGTTCCCCGAAGCACTCTGACAGGGCTAACAGGCCTGTCGAGAGCAGGGAATGTCAGGTAGCTTCAAGGCAGCATGAACGCAGCCTTCCAAACGGGAAAGCAAGGCTACTTGCAGCAGGCCCCCGTTTCCGTGGGCGCACTCAGCAGACATCCCCGTGGTTTCTAACAAGCCCAAAGAGACACAGGTCACCCTGAGTTTCCTTCCCTGAATCAACTTCTCGAAGTAGGGTGTTCTGCATCAAGCGAACTGCCTCAACCAAGGAACGCCGTAGCTGCTCCTCTGGGCCTGTGGCGATTCAAAGCCTGCAGTGCCACGGGAGGAAGGGGACTTACATGGCAGTAAGAACACAAGCCGACTCTCTCTGGGAGGCACGGTGACTTCAGGCAGGAGGTCCTAGGTGGAATGCGAAGCCGAGGGTTTCTCTGAGTTCAGCTCAGCCTCGGGTAATGCGTAAGACTTGGACGCCATGTGGGACGTGCCAGAACGGTGTCCGTGAACGTGTGCGAGTGTTGAGGACCTTAAGCTGCTCCCAAGGAGAGTGCAGCGCGTTTCCCTACGCTCGGCATACACAGAGGGGCTCTAAAGGGCTACGGGCCTGGATGTTGCTTAGCAGACCCAGGTGGGCCTGGCGGTACTCAGTGTTCCTGCCGGGAACAGGGGGCCCGCGCCAGCCTCCTAGGTGTCCAGAATACCCTGCTGCCGTTGAAGGTGCCCAGAGCCGAGGCCGCCGCCTCCTGGAAACCGCTGCACGCCTCCGCTTCTGCACGGCCACTCGGGGTCTTACTTCCAGGACTGTGTTCGTGCTGGGCGTGCCGTTAGCGACACGGCATGGTAACATGCTGGCTTTCTCCTCGGGCAGAGTGACTTCAGGTACGAGGTCCTCGAAGTATTCAAAGCACAGTGTTTTCCCATGGCAGCTGACACAAGGGCCATGACAAAGTCGGACTCACCCGAAATGCTGTCCTGAGGCTGTTCGAGGGCTCTGGAAATGTAGCGCTCCTCGAGGGACGGCCAGTGTGTAGCCCATCGCGCGGCACGCACAGAGGGCCTCCGGGGGTGGGGGAGTGGGGTCAACCAATGGGCCTCGAAGTTGCTCAGCCGCCCCACAGGGGTCTGGAGGTACTCGCTGAACTTGGAGGGCAAGTGATGCATACCCGAGAGGCCTAGGAGTCCTCCAAAGTGTACTACTTCCTTTAAAATAAAGCCTCTAAGCGACTGAGAACTCATGGAGACAGCTGCCTGCCTCCCTTTCTGCACGGCTACTAGGGGCCTACGCTGGAGGCAACTTGTCACGTTGAGGTTCCCTCTAGCTCTAGAGCTTGTCAGGCGGACCAGAGCCGCGGCCATGGAAGCACCTGGTTTAGACAGAGCAGACTCATAACGTTCCCCGAAGCACTCTGACAGGGCTAACAGGCCTGTCGAGAGCAGGGAATGTCAGGTAGCTTCAAGGCAGCATGAACGCAGCCTTCCAAACGGGAAAGCAAGGCTACTTGCAGCAGGCCCCCGTTTCCGTGGGCGCACTCAGCAGACATCCCCGTGGTTTCTAACAAGCCCAAAGAGACACAGGTCACCCTGAGTTTCCTTCCCTGAATCAACTTCTCGAAGTAAGGTGTTCTGCATCAAGCGAACTGCCTCAACCAAGGAATGCCGTAGCTGCTCCTCTGGGCCTGTGGCTATTCAAAGCCTGCAGTGCCACAGGAGGAAGGGGACTTACATGGCCGTAAGAACGCAAGCCGACTCTCTCTGGGAGGCACGGTGACTTCAGGCAGGAGGTCCTAGGTGGAATGGGAAACCGAGGGTTTCTCTGAGTTCAGCTCAGCCTCGGGTAATGCGTAAGACTTGGACGCCATGTGGGACGTGCCAGAACGGTGTCCGTGAACGTGTGCGAGTGCTGAGGACCTTAAGCTGCTCCCAAGGAGAGTGCAGCGCGTTTCCCTACGCTCGGCATACACAGAGGGGCTCTAAAGGGCTACGGGCCTGGATGTTGCTTAGCAGACCCAGGTGGGCCTGGCGGTACTCAGTGTTCCTGCCGGGAACAGGGGGCCCGCGCCAGCCTCCTAGGTGTCCAGAATACCCTGCTGCCGTTGAAGGTGCCCAGAGCCGAGGCCGCCGCCTCCTGGAAACCGCTGCACGCCTCCGCTTCTGCACGGCCACTCGGGGTCTTACTTCCAGGACTGTGTTCGTGCTGGGCGTGCCGTTAGCGACACGGCATGGTAACATGCTGGCTTTCTCCTCGGGCAGAGTGACTTCAGGTACGAGGTCCTCGAAGTATTCAAAGCACAGTGTTTTCCCATGGCAGCTCACACAAGGGCCATGACAAAGTCGGACTCACCCGAAATGCTGTCCTGAGGCTGTTCGAGGGCTCTGGAAATGTAGCGCTCCTCGAGGGACGGCCAGTGTGTAGCCCATCGCGCGGCACGCACAGAGGGCCTCCGGGGGTGGGGGAGTGGGGTCAACCAATGGGCCTCGAAGTTGCTCAGCCGCCCCACAGGGGTCTGGAGGTACTCGCTGAACTTGGAGGGAAAGTGATGCATACCCGAGAGGCCTAGGAGTCCTCCAAAGTGTACTACTTCCTTTAAAATAAAGCCTCTAAGCGACTGAGAACTCATGGAGACAGCTGCCTGCCTCCCTTTCTGCACGGCTACTAGGGGCCTACGCTGGAGGCAACTTGTCACGTTGAGGTTCCCTCTAGCTCTAGAGCTTGTCAGGCGGACCAGAGCCGCGGCCATGGAAGCACCTGGTTTAGACAGAGCAGACTCATAACGTTCCCCGAAGCACTCTGACAGGGCTAACAGGCCTGTCGAGAGCAGGGAATGTCAGGTAGCTTCAAGGCAGCATGAACGCAGCCTTCCAAACGGGAAAGCAAGGCTACTTGCAGCAGGCCCCCGTTTCCGTGGGCGCACTCAGCAGACATCCCCGTGGTTTCTAACAAGCCCAAAGAGACACAGGTCACCCTGAGTTTCCTTCCCTGAATCAACTTCTCGAAGTAAGGTGTTCTGCATCAAGCGAACTGCCTCAACCAAGGAATGCCGTAGCTGCTCCTCTGGGCCTGTGGCCATTCAAAGCCTGCAGTGCCACAGGAGGAAGGGGACTTACATGGCAGTAAGAACGCAAGCCGACTCTCTCTGGGAGGCACGGTGACTTCAGGCAGGAGGTCCTAGGTGGAATGCGAAGCCGAGGGTTTCTCTGAGTTCAGCTCAGCCTCGGGTAATGCGTAAGACTTCGACGCCATGTGGGACGTGCCAGAACGGTGTCCGTGAACGTGTGCGAGTGCTGAGGTCCTTCCGCGGCTCCCAAGGAGAGTGCAGCGCTTTTCCCTACGCTCGGCATACACAGAGGGGCTCTAAAGGGCTACGGGCCTGGATGTTGCTTAGCAGACCCAGGTGGGCCTGGCGGTACTCAGTGTTCCTGCCGGGAACAGGGGGCCCGCGCCAGCCTCCTAGGTGTCCAGAATACCCTGCTGCCGTTGAAGGTGCCCAGAGCCGAGGCCGCCGCCTCCTGGAAACCGCTGCACGCCTCCGCTTCTGCACGGCCACTCGGGGTCTTACTTCCAGGACTGTGTTCGTGCTGGGCGTGCCGTTAGCGACACGGCATGGTAACATGCTGGCTTTCTCCTCGGGCAGAGTGACTTCAGGTACGAGGTCCTCGAAGTATTCAAAGCACAGTGTTTTCCCATGGCAGCTCACACAAGGGCCATGACAAAGTCGGACTCACCCGAAATGCTGTCCTGAGGCTGTTCGAGGGCTCTGGAAATGTAGCGCTCCTCGAGGGACGGCCAGTGTGTAGCCCATCGCGCGGCACGCACAGAGGGCCTCCGGGGGTGGGGGAGTGGGGTCAACCAATGGGCCTCGAAGTTGCTCAGCCGCCCCACAGGGGTCTGGAGGTACTCGCTGAACTTGGAGGGAAAGTGATGCATACCCGAGAGGCCTAGGAGTCCTCCAAAGTGTACTACTTCCTTTAAAATAAAGCCTCTAAGCGACTGAGAACTCATGGAGACAGCTGCCTGCCTCCCTTTCTGCACGGCTACTAGGGGCCTACGCTGGAGGCAACTTGTCACGTTGAGGTTCCCTCTAGCTCTAGAGCTTGTCAGGCGGACCAGAGCCGCGGCCATGGAAGCACCTGGTTTAGACAGAGCAGACTCATAACGTTCCCCGAAGCACTCTGACAGGGCTAACAGGCCTGTCGAGAGCAGGGAATGTCAGGTAGCTTCAAGGCAGCATGAACGCAGCCTTCCAAACGGGAAAGCAAGGCTACTTGCAGCAGGCCCCCGTTTCCGTGGGCGCACTCAGCAGACATCCCCGTGGTTTCTAACAAGCCCAAAGAGACACAGGTCACCCTGAGTTTCCTTCCCTGAATCAACTTCTCGAAGTAAGGTGTTCTGCATCAAGCGAACTGCCTCAACCAAGGAATGCCGTAGCTGCTCCTCTGGGCCTGTGGCCATTCAAAGCCTGCAGTGCCACAGGAGGAAGGGGACTTACATGGCCGTAAGAACGCAAGCCGACTCTCTCTGGGAGGCACGGTGACTTCAGGCAGGAGGTCCTAGGTGGAATGCGAAGCCGAGGGTTTCTCTGAGTTCAGCTCAGCCTCGGGTAATGCGTAAGACTTCGACGCCATGTGGGACGTGCCAGAACGGTGTCCGTGAACGTGTGCGAGTGCTGAGGTCCTTCCGCGGCTCCCAAGGAGAGTGCAGCGCTTTTCCCTACGCTCGGCATACACAGAGGGGCTCTAAAGGGCTACGGGCCTGGATGTTGCTTAGCAGACCCAGGTGGGCCTGGCGGTACTCAGTGTTCCTGCCGGGAACAGGGGGCCCGCGCCAGCCTCCTAGGTGTCCAGAATACCCTGCTGCCGTTGAAGGTGCCCAGAGCCGAGGCCGCCGCCTCCTGGAAACCGCTGCACGCCTCCGCTTCTGCACGGCCACTCGGGGTCTTACTTCCAGGACTGTGTTCGTGCTGGGCGTGCCGTTAGCGACACGGCATGGTAACATGCTGGCTTTCTCCTCGGGCAGAGTGACTTCAGGTACGAGGTCCTCGAAGTATTCAAAGCACAGTGTTTTCCCATGGCAGCTGACACAAGGGCCATGACAAAGTCGGACTCACCCGAAATGCTGTCCTGAGGCTGTTCGAGGGCTCTGGAAATGTAGCGCTCCTCGAGGGACGGCCAGTGTGTAGCCCATCGCGCGGCACGCACAGAGGGCCTCCGGGGGTGGGGGAGTGGGGTCAACCAATGGGCCTCGAAGTTGCTCAGCCGCCCCACAGGGGTCTGGAGGTACTCGCTGAACTTGGAGGGCAAGTGATGCATACCCGAGAGGCCTAGGAGTCCTCCAAAGTGTACTACTTCCTTTAAAATAAAGCCTCTAAGCAACTGAGAACTCATGGAGACAGCTGCCTGCCTCCCTTTCTGCACGGCTACTAGGGGCCTACGCTGGAGGCAACTTGTCACGTTGAGGTTCCCTCTAGCTCTAGAGCTTGTCAGGCGGACCAGAGCCGCGGCCATGGAAGCACCTGGTTTAGACAGAGCAGACTCATAACGTTCCCCGAAGCACTCTGACAGGGCTAACAGGCCTGTCGAGAGCAGGGAATGTCAGGTAGCTTCAAGGCAGCATGAACGCAGCCTTCCAAACGGGAAAGCAAGGCTACTTGCAGCAGGCCCCCGTTTCCGTGGGCGCACTCAGCAGACATCCCCGTGGTTTCTAACAAGCCCAAAGAGACACAGGTCACCCTGAGTTTCCTTCCCTGAATCAACTTCTCGAAGTAGGGTGTTCTGCATCAAGCGAACTGCCTCAACCAAGGAACGCCGTAGCTGCTCCTCTGGGCCTGTGGCGATTCAAAGCCTGCAGTGCCACGGGAGGAAGGGGACTTACATGGCAGTAAGAACACAAGCCGACTCTCTCTGGGAGGCACGGTGACTTCAGGCAGGAGGTCCTAGGTGGAATGCGAAGCCGAGGGTTTCTCTGAGTTCAGCTCAGCCTCGGGTAATGCGTAAGACTTGGACGCCATGTGGGACGTGCCAGAACGGTGTCCGTGAACGTGTGCGAGTGCTGAGGACCTTAAGCTGCTCCCAAGGAGAGTGCAGCGCGTTTCCCTACGCTCGGCATACACAGAGGGGCTCTAAAGGGCTACGGGCCTGGATGTTGCTTAGCAGACCCAGGTGGGCCTGGCGGTACTCAGTGTTCCTGCCGGGAACAGGGGGCCCGCGCCAGCCTCCTAGGTGTCCAGAATACCCTGCTGCCGTTGAAGGTGCCCAGAGCCGAGGCCGCCGCCTCCTGGAAACCGCTGCACGCCTCCGCTTCTGCACGGCCACTCGGGGTCTTACTTCCAGGACTGTGTTCGTGCTGGGCGTGCCGTTAGCGACACGGCATGGTAACATGCTGGCTTTCTCCTCGGGCAGAGTGACTTCAGGTACGAGGTCCTCGAAGTATTCAAAGCACAGTGTTTTCCCATGGCAGCTGACACAAGGGCCATGACAAAGTCGGACTCACCCGAAATGCTGTCCTGAGGCTGTTCGAGGGCTCTGGAAATGTAGCGCTCCTCGAGGGACGGCCAGTGTGTAGCCCATCGCGCGGCACGCACAGAGGGCCTCCGGGGGTGGGGGAGTGGGGTCAACCAATGGGCCTCGAAGTTGCTCAGCCGCCCCACAGGGGTCTGGAGGTACTCGCTGAACTTGGAGGGCAAGTGATGCATACCCGAGAGGCCTAGGAGTCCTCCAAAGTGTACTACTTCCTTTAAAATAAAGCCTCTAAGCGACTGAGAACTCATGGAGACAGCTGCCTGCCTCCCTTTCTGCACGGCTACTAGGGGCCTACGCTGGAGGCAACTTGTCACGTTGAGGTTCCCTCTAGCTCTAGAGCTTGTCAGGCGGACCAGAGCCGCGGCCATGGAAGCACCTGGTTTAGACAGAGCAGACTCATAACGTTCCCCGAAGCACTCTGACAGGGCTAACAGGCCTGTCGAGAGCAGGGAATGTCAGGTAGCTTCAAGGCAGCATGAACGCAGCCTTCCAAACGGGAAAGCAAGGCTACTTGCAGCAGGCCCCCGTTTCCGTGGGCGCACTCAGCAGACATCCCCGTGGTTTCTAACAAGCCCAAAGAGACACAGGTCACCCTGAGTTTCCTTCCCTGAATCAACTTCTCGAAGTAAGGTGTTCTGCATCAAGCGAACTGCCTCAACCAAGGAATGCCGTAGCTGCTCCTCTGGGCCTGTGGCCATTCAAAGCCTGCAGTGCCACAGGAGGAAGGGGACTTACATGGCAGTAAGAACGCAAGCCGACTCTCTCTGGGAGGCACGGTGACTTCAGGCAGGAGGTCCTAGGTGGAATGCGAAGCCGAGGGTTTCTCTGAGTTCAGCTCAGCCTCGGGTAATGCGTAAGACTTCGACGCCATGTGGGACGTGCCAGAACGGTGTCCGTGAACGTGTGCGAGTGCTGAGGTCCTTCCGCGGCTCCCAAGGAGAGTGCAGCGCTTTTCCCTACGCTCGGCATACACAGAGGGGCTCTAAAGGGCTACGGGCCTGGATGTTGCTTAGCAGACCCAGGTGGGCCTGGCGGTACTCAGTGTTCCTGCCGGGAACAGGGGGCCCGCGCCAGCCTCCTAGGTGTCCAGAATACCCTGCTGCCGTTGAAGGTGCCCAGAGCCGAGGCCGCCGCCTCCTGGAAACCGCTGCACGCCTCCGCTTCTGCACGGCCACTCGGGGTCTTACTTCCAGGACTGTGTTCGTGCTGGGCGTGCCGTTAGCGACACGGCATGGTAACATGCTGGCTTTCTCCTCGGGCAGAGTGACTTCAGGTACGAGGTCCTCGAAGTATTCAAAGCACAGTGTTTTCCCATGGCAGCTCACACAAGGGCCATGACAAAGTCGGACTCACCCGAAATGCTGTCCTGAGGCTGTTCGAGGGCTCTGGAAATGTAGCGCTCCTCGAGGGACGGCCAGTGTGTAGCCCATCGCGCGGCACGCACAGAGGGCCTCCGGGGGTGGGGGAGTGGGGTCAACCAATGGGCCTCGAAGTTGCTCAGCCGCCCCACAGGGGTCTGGAGGTACTCGCTGAACTTGGAGGGCAAGTGATGCATACCCGAGAGGCCTAGGAGTCCTCCAAAGTGTACTACTTCCTTTAAAATAAAGCCTCTAAGCGACTGAGAACTCATGGAGACAGCTGCCTGCCTCCCTTTCTGCACGGCTACTAGGGGCCTACGCTGGAGGCAACTTGTCACGTTGAGGTTCCCTCTAGCTCTAGAGCTTGTCAGGCGGACCAGAGCCGCGGCCATGGAAGCACCTGGTTTAGACAGAGCAGACTCATAACGTTCCCCGAAGCACTCTGACAGGGCTAACAGGCCTGTCGAGAGCAGGGAATGTCAGGTAGCTTCAAGGCAGCATGAACGCAGCCTTCCAAACGGGAAAGCAAGGCTACTTGCAGCAGGCCCCCGTTTCCGTGGGCGCACTCAGCAGACATCCCCGTGGTTTCTAACAAGCCCAAAGAGACACAGGTCACCCTGAGTTTCCTTCCCTGAATCAACTTCTCGAAGTAAGGTGTTCTGCATCAAGCGAACTGCCTCAACCAAGGAATGCCGTAGCTGCTCCTCTGGGCCTGTGGCCATTCAAAGCCTGCAGTGCCACAGGAGGAAGGGGACTTACATGGCAGTAAGAACGCAAGCCGACTCTCTCTGGGAGGCACGGTGACTTCAGGCAGGAGGTCCTAGGTGGAATGCGAAGCCGAGGGTTTCTCTGAGTTCAGCTCAGCCTCGGGTAATGCGTAAGACTTCGACGCCATGTGGGACGTGCCAGAACGGTGTCCGTGAACGTGTGCGAGTGCTGAGGACCTTAAGCTGCTCCCAAGGAGAGTGCAGCGCGTTTCCCTACGCTCGGCATACACAGAGGGGCTCTAAAGGGCTACGGGCCTGGATGTTGCTTAGCAGACCCAGGTGGGCCTGGCGGTACTCAGTGTTCCTGCCGGGAACAGGGGGCCCGCGCCAGCCTCCTAGGTGTCCAGAATACCCTGCTGCCGTTGAAGGTGCCCAGAGCCGAGGCCGCCGCCTCCTGGAAACCGCTGCACGCCTCCGCTTCTGCACGGCCACTCGGGGTCTTACTTCCAGGACTGTGTTCGTGCTGGGCGTGCCGTTAGCGACACGGCATGGTAACATGCTGGCTTTCTCCTCGGGCAGAGTGACTTCAGGTACGAGGTCCTCGAAGTATTCAAAGCACAGTGTTTTCCCATGGCAGCTCACACAAGGGCCATGACAAAGTCGGACTCACCCGAAATGCTGTCCTGAGGCTGTTCGAGGGCTCTGGAAATGTAGCGCTCCTCGAGGGACGGCCAGTGTGTAGCCCATCGCGCGGCACGCACAGAGGGCCTCCGGGGGTGGGGGAGTGGGGTCAACCAATGGGCCTCGAAGTTGCTCAGCCGCCCCACAGGGGTCTGGAGGTACTCGCTGAACTTGGAGGGCAAGTGATGCATACCCGAGAGGCCTAGGAGTCCTCCAAAGTGTACTACTTCCTTTAAAATAAAGCCTCTAAGCGACTGAGAACTCATGGAGACAGCTGCCTGCCTCCCTTTCTGCACGGCTACTAGGGGCCTACGCTGGAGGCAACTTGTCACGTTGAGGTTCCCTCTAGCTCTAGAGCTTGTCAGGCGGACCAGAGCCGCGGCCATGGAAGCACCTGGTTTAGACAGAGCAGACTCATAACGTTCCCCGAAGCACTCTGACAGGGCTAACAGGCCTGTCGAGAGCAGGGAATGTCAGGTAGCTTCAAGGCAGCATGAACGCAGCCTTCCAAACGGGAAAGCAAGGCTACTTGCAGCAGGCCCCCGTTTCCGTGGGCGCACTCAGCAGACATCCCCGTGGTTTCTAACAAGCCCAAAGAGACACAGGTCACCCTGAGTTTCCTTCCCTGAATCAACTTCTCGAAGTAAGGTGTTCTGCATCAAGCGAACTGCCTCAACCAAGGAATGCCGTAGCTGCTCCTCTGGGCCTGTGGCCATTCAAAGCCTGCAGTGCCACAGGAGGAAGGGGACTTACATGGCAGTAAGAACGCAAGCCGACTCTCTCTGGGAGGCACGGTGACTTCAGGCAGGAGGTCCTAGGTGGAATGCGAAGCCGAGGGTTTCTCTGAGTTCAGCTCAGCCTCGGGTAATGCGTAAGACTTCGACGCCATGTGGGACGTGCCAGAACGGTGTCCGTGAACGTGTGCGAGTGCTGAGGTCCTTCCGCGGCTCCCAAGGAGAGTGCAGCGCTTTTCCCTACGCTCGGCATACACAGAGGGGCTCTAAAGGGCTACGGGCCTGGATGTTGCTTAGCAGACCCAGGTGGGCCTGGCGGTACTCAGTGTTCCTGCCGGGAACAGGGGGCCCGCGCCAGCCTCCTAGGTGTCCAGAATACCCTGCTGCCGTTGAAGGTGCCCAGAGCCGAGGCCGCCGCCTCCTGGAAACCGCTGCACGCCTCCGCTTCTGCACGGCCACTCGGGGTCTTACTTCCAGGACTGTGTTCGTGCTGGGCGTGCCGTTAGCGACACGGCATGGTAACATGCTGGCTTTCTCCTCGGGCAGAGTGACTTCAGGTACGAGGTCCTCGAAGTATTCAAAGCACAGTGTTTTCCCATGGCAGCTCACACAAGGGCCATGACAAAGTCGGACTCACCCGAAATGCTGTCCTGAGGCTGTTCGAGGGCTCTGGAAATGTAGCGCTCCTCGAGGGACGGCCAGTGTGTAGCCCATCGCGCGGCACGCACAGAGGGCCTCCGGGGGTGGGGGAGTGGGGTCAACCAATGGGCCTCGAAGTTGCTCAGCCGCCCCACAGGGGTCTGGAGGTACTCGCTGAACTTGGAGGGAAAGTGATGCATACCCGAGAGGCCTAGGAGTCCTCCAAAGTGTACTACTTCCTTTAAAATAAAGCCTCTAAGCGACTGAGAACTCATGGAGACAGCTGCCTGCCTCCCTTTCTGCACGGCTACTAGGGGCCTACGCTGGAGGCAACTTGTCACGTTGAGGTTCCCTCTAGCTCTAGAGCTTGTCAGGCGGACCAGAGCCGCGGCCATGGAAGCACCTGGTTTAGACAGAGCAGACTCATAACGTTCCCCGAAGCACTCTGACAGGGCTAACAGGCCTGTCGAGAGCAGGGAATGTCAGGTAGCTTCAAGGCAGCATGAACGCAGCCTTCCAAACGGGAAAGCAAGGCTACTTGCAGCAGGCCCCCGTTTCCGTGGGCGCACTCAGCAGACATCCCCGTGGTTTCTAACAAGCCCAAAGAGACACAGGTCACCCTGAGTTTCCTTCCCTGAATCAACTTCTCGAAGTAAGGTGTTCTGCATCAAGCGAACTGCCTCAACCAAGGAATGCCGTAGCTGCTCCTCTGGGCCTGTGGCCATTCAAAGCCTGCAGTGCCACAGGAGGAAGGGGACTTACATGGCAGTAAGAACGCAAGCCGACTCTCTCTGGGAGGCACGGTGACTTCAGGCAGGAGGTCCTAGGTGGAATGCGAAGCCGAGGGTTTCTCTGAGTTCAGCTCAGCCTCGGGTAATGCGTAAGACTTCGACGCCATGTGGGACGTGCCAGAACGGTGTCCGTGAACGTGTGCGAGTGCTGAGGTCCTTCCGCGGCTCCCAAGGAGAGTGCAGCGCTTTTCCCTACGCTCGGCATACACAGAGGGGCTCTAAAGGGCTACGGGCCTGGATGTTGCTTAGCAGACCCAGGTGGGCCTGGCGGTACTCAGTGTTCCTGCCGGGAACAGGGGGCCCGCGCCAGCCTCCTAGGTGTCCAGAATACCCTGCTGCCGTTGAAGGTGCCCAGAGCCGAGGCCGCCGCCTCCTGGAAACCGCTGCACGCCTCCGCTTCTGCACGGCCACTCGGGGTCTTACTTCCAGGACTGTGTTCGTGCTGGGCGTGCCGTTAGCGACACGGCATGGTAACATGCTGGCTTTCTCCTCGGGCAGAGTGACTTCAGGTACGAGGTCCTCGAAGTATTCAAAGCACAGTGTTTTCCCATGGCAGCTGACACAAGGGCCATGACAAAGTCGGACTCACCCGAAATGCTGTCCTGAGGCTGTTCGAGGGCTCTGGAAATGTAGCGCTCCTCGAGGGACGGCCAGTGTGTAGCCCATCGCGCGGCACGCACAGAGGGCCTCCGGGGGTGGGGGAGTGGGGTCAACCAATGGGCCTCGAAGTTGCTCAGCCGCCCCACAGGGGTCTGGAGGTACTCGCTGAACTTGGAGGGCAAGTGATGCATACCCGAGAGGCCTAGGAGTCCTCCAAAGTGTACTACTTCCTTTAAAATAAAGCCTCTAAGCAACTGAGAACTCATGGAGACAGCTGCCTGCCTCCCTTTCTGCACGGCTACTAGGGGCCTACGCTGGAGGCAACTTGTCACGTTGAGGTTCCCTCTAGCTCTAGAGCTTGTCAGGCGGACCAGAGCCGCGGCCATGGAAGCACCTGGTTTAGACAGAGCAGACTCATAACGTTCCCCGAAGCACTCTGACAGGGCTAACAGGCCTGTCGAGAGCAGGGAATGTCAGGTAGCTTCAAGGCAGCATGAACGCAGCCTTCCAAACGGGAAAGCAAGGCTACTTGCAGCAGGCCCCCGTTTCCGTGGGCGCACTCAGCAGACATCCCCGTGGTTTCTAACAAGCCCAAAGAGACACAGGTCACCCTGAGTTTCCTTCCCTGAATCAACTTCTCGAAGTAGGGTGTTCTGCATCAAGCGAACTGCCTCAACCAAGGAACGCCGTAGCTGCTCCTCTGGGCCTGTGGCGATTCAAAGCCTGCAGTGCCACGGGAGGAAGGGGACTTACATGGCAGTAAGAACACAAGCCGACTCTCTCTGGGAGGCACGGTGACTTCAGGCAGGAGGTCCTAGGTGGAATGCGAAGCCGAGGGTTTCTCTGAGTTCAGCTCAGCCTCGGGTAATGCGTAAGACTTGGACGCCATGTGGGACGTGCCAGAACGGTGTCCGTGAACGTGTGCGAGTGCTGAGGACCTTAAGCTGCTCCCAAGGAGAGTGCAGCGCGTTTCCCTACGCTCGGCATACACAGAGGGGCTCTAAAGGGCTACGGGCCTGGATGTTGCTTAGCAGACCCAGGTGGGCCTGGCGGTACTCAGTGTTCCTGCCGGGAACAGGGGGCCCGCGCCAGCCTCCTAGGTGTCCAGAATACCCTGCTGCCGTTGAAGGTGCCCAGAGCCGAGGCCGCCGCCTCCTGGAAACCGCTGCACGCCTCCGCTTCTGCACGGCCACTCGGGGTCTTACTTCCAGGACTGTGTTCGTGCTGGGCGTGCCGTTAGCGACACGGCATGGTAACATGCTGGCTTTCTCCTCGGGCAGAGTGACTTCAGGTACGAGGTCCTCGAAGTATTCAAAGCACAGTGTTTTCCCATGGCAGCTCACACAAGGGCCATGACAAAGTCGGACTCACCCGAAATGCTGTCCTGAGGCTGTTCGAGGGCTCTGGAAATGTAGCGCTCCTCGAGGGACGGCCAGTGTGTAGCCCATCGCGCGGCACGCACAGAGGGCCTCCGGGGGTGGGGGAGTGGGGTCAACCAATGGGCCTCGAAGTTGCTCAGCCGCCCCACAGGGGTCTGGAGGTACTCGCTGAACTTGGAGGGCAAGTGATGCATACCCGAGAGGCCTAGGAGTCCTCCAAAGTGTACTACTTCCTTTAAAATAAAGCCTCTAAGCGACTGAGAACTCATGGAGACAGCTGCCTGCCTCCCTTTCTGCACGGCTACTAGGGGCCTACGCTGGAGGCAACTTGTCACGTTGAGGTTCCCTCTAGCTCTAGAGCTTGTCAGGCGGACCAGAGCCGCGGCCATGGAAGCACCTGGTTTAGACAGAGCAGACTCATAACGTTCCCCGAAGCACTCTGACAGGGCTAACAGGCCTGTCGAGAGCAGGGAATGTCAGGTAGCTTCAAGGCAGCATGAACGCAGCCTTCCAAACGGGAAAGCAAGGCTACTTGCAGCAGGCCCCCGTTTCCGTGGGCGCACTCAGCAGACATCCCCGTGGTTTCTAACAAGCCCAAAGAGACACAGGTCACCCTGAGTTTCCTTCCCTGAATCAACTTCTCGAAGTAGGGTGTTCTGCATCAAGCGAACTGCCTCAACCAAGGAACGCCGTAGCTGCTCCTCTGGGCCTGTGGCGATTCAAAGCCTGCAGTGCCACGGGAGGAAGGGGACTTACATGGCAGTAAGAACACAAGCCGACTCTCTCTGGGAGGCACGGTGACTTCAGGCAGGAGGTCCTAGGTGGAATGCGAAGCCGAGGGTTTCTCTGAGTTCAGCTCAGCCTCGGGTAATGCGTAAGACTTGGACGCCATGTGGGACGTGCCAGAACGGTGTCCGTGAACGTGTGCGAGTGCTGAGGACCTTAAGCTGCTCCCAAGGAGAGTGCAGCGCGTTTCCCTACGCTCGGCATACACAGAGGGGCTCTAAAGGGCTACGGGCCTGGATGTTGCTTAGCAGACCCAGGTGGGCCTGGCGGTACTCAGTGTTCCTGCCGGGAACAGGGGGCCCGCGCCAGCCTCCTAGGTGTCCAGAATACCCTGCTGCCGTTGAAGGTGCCCAGAGCCGAGGCCGCCGCCTCCTGGAAACCGCTGCACGCCTCCGCTTCTGCACGGCCACTCGGGGTCTTACTTCCAGGACTGTGTTCGTGCTGGGCGTGCCGTTAGCGACACGGCATGGTAACATGCTGGCTTTCTCCTCGGGCAGAGTGACTTCAGGTACGAGGTCCTCGAAGTATTCAAAGCACAGTGTTTTCCCATGGCAGCTCACACAAGGGCCATGACAAAGTCGGACTCACCCGAAATGCTGTCCTGAGGCTGTTCGAGGGCTCTGGAAATGTAGCGCTCCTCGAGGGACGGCCAGTGTGTAGCCCATCACGCGGCACGCACAGAGGGCCTCCGGGGGTGGGGGAGTGGGGTCAACCAATGGGCCTCGAAGTTGCTCAGCCGCCCCACAGGGGTCTGGAGGTACTCGCTGAACTTGGAGGGCAAGTGATGCATACCCGAGAGGCCTAGGAGTCCTCCAAAGTGTACTACTTCCTTTAAAATAAAGCCTCTAAGCGACTGAGAACTCATGGAGACAGCTGCCTGCCTCCCTTTCTGCACGGCTACTAGGGGCCTACGCTGGAGGCAACTTGTCACGTTGAGGTTCCCTCTAGCTCTAGAGCTTGTCAGGCGGACCAGAGCCGCGGCCATGGAAGCACCTGGTTTAGACAGAGCAGACTCATAACGTTCCCCGAAGCACTCTGACAGGGCTAACAGGCCTGTCGAGAGCAGGGAATGTCAGGTAGCTTCAAGGCAGCATGAACGCAGCCTTCCAAACGGGAAAGCAAGGCTACTTGCAGCAGGCCCCCGTTTCCGTGGGCGCACTCAGCAGACATCCCCGTGGTTTCTAACAAGCCCAAAGAGACACAGGTCACCCTGAGTTTCCTTCCCTGAATCAACTTCTCGAAGTAGGGTGTTCTGCATCAAGCGAACTGCCTCAACCAAGGAACGCCGTAGCTGCTCCTCTGGGCCTGTGGCGATTCAAAGCCTGCAGTGCCACGGGAGGAAGGGGACTTACATGGCAGTAAGAACACAAGCCGACTCTCTCTGGGAGGCACGGTGACTTCAGGCAGGAGGTCCTAGGTGGAATGCGAAGCCGAGGGTTTCTCTGAGTTCAGCTCAGCCTCGGGTAATGCGTAAGACTTGGACGCCATGTGGGACGTGCCAGAACGGTGTCCGTGAACGTGTGCGAGTGTTGAGGACCTTAAGCTGCTCCCAAGGAGAGTGCAGCGCGTTTCCCTACGCTCGGCATACACAGAGGGGCTCTAAAGGGCTACGGGCCTGGATGTTGCTTAGCAGACCCAGGTGGGCCTGGCGGTACTCAGTGTTCCTGCCGGGAACAGGGGGCCCGCGCCAGCCTCCTAGGTGTCCAGAATACCCTGCTGCCGTTGAAGGTGCCCAGAGCCGAGGCCGCCGCCTCCTGGAAACCGCTGCACGCCTCCGCTTCTGCACGGCCACTCGGGGTCTTACTTCCAGGACTGTGTTCGTGCTGGGCGTGCCGTTAGCGACACGGCATGGTAACATGCTGGCTTTCTCCTCGGGCAGAGTGACTTCAGGTACGAGGTCCTCGAAGTATTCAAAGCACAGTGTTTTCCCATGGCAGCTGACACAAGGGCCATGACAAAGTCGGACTCACCCGAAATGCTGTCCTGAGGCTGTTCGAGGGCTCTGGAAATGTAGCGCTCCTCGAGGGACGGCCAGTGTGTAGCCCATCGCGCGGCACGCACAGAGGGCCTCCGGGGGTGGGGGAGTGGGGTCAACCAATGGGCCTCGAAGTTGCTCAGCCGCCCCACAGGGGTCTGGAGGTACTCGCTGAACTTGGAGGGCAAGTGATGCATACCCGAGAGGCCTAGGAGTCCTCCAAAGTGTACTACTTCCTTTAAAATAAAGCCTCTAAGCGACTGAGAACTCATGGAGACAGCTGCCTGCCTCCCTTTCTGCACGGCTACTAGGGGCCTACGCTGGAGGCAACTTGTCACGTTGAGGTTCCCTCTAGCTCTAGAGCTTGTCAGGCGGACCAGAGCCGCGGCCATGGAAGCACCTGGTTTAGACAGAGCAGACTCATAACGTTCCCCGAAGCACTCTGACAGGGCTAACAGGCCTGTCGAGAGCAGGGAATGTCAGGTAGCTTCAAGGCAGCATGAACGCAGCCTTCCAAACGGGAAAGCAAGGCTACTTGCAGCAGGCCCCCGTTTCCGTGGGCGCACTCAGCAGACATCCCCGTGGTTTCTAACAAGCCCAAAGAGACACAGGTCACCCTGAGTTTCCTTCCCTGAATCAACTTCTCGAAGTAAGGTGTTCTGCATCAAGCGAACTGCCTCAACCAAGGAATGCCGTAGCTGCTCCTCTGGGCCTGTGGCTATTCAAAGCCTGCAGTGCCACAGGAGGAAGGGGACTTACATGGCCGTAAGAACGCAAGCCGACTCTCTCTGGGAGGCACGGTGACTTCAGGCAGGAGGTCCTAGGTGGAATGGGAAACCGAGGGTTTCTCTGAGTTCAGCTCAGCCTCGGGTAATGCGTAAGACTTGGACGCCATGTGGGACGTGCCAGAACGGTGTCCGTGAACGTGTGCGAGTGCTGAGGACCTTAAGCTGCTCCCAAGGAGAGTGCAGCGCGTTTCCCTACGCTCGGCATACACAGAGGGGCTCTAAAGGGCTACGGGCCTGGATGTTGCTTAGCAGACCCAGGTGGGCCTGGCGGTACTCAGTGTTCCTGCCGGGAACAGGGGGCCCGCGCCAGCCTCCTAGGTGTCCAGAATACCCTGCTGCCGTTGAAGGTGCCCAGAGCCGAGGCCGCCGCCTCCTGGAAACCGCTGCACGCCTCCGCTTCTGCACGGCCACTCGGGGTCTTACTTCCAGGACTGTGTTCGTGCTGGGCGTGCCGTTAGCGACACGGCATGGTAACATGCTGGCTTTCTCCTCGGGCAGAGTGACTTCAGGTACGAGGTCCTCGAAGTATTCAAAGCACAGTGTTTTCCCATGGCAGCTCACACAAGGGCCATGACAAAGTCGGACTCACCCGAAATGCTGTCCTGAGGCTGTTCGAGGGCTCTGGAAATGTAGCGCTCCTCGAGGGACGGCCAGTGTGTAGCCCATCGCGCGGCACGCACAGAGGGCCTCCGGGGGTGGGGGAGTGGGGTCAACCAATGGGCCTCGAAGTTGCTCAGCCGCCCCACAGGGGTCTGGAGGTACTCGCTGAACTTGGAGGGAAAGTGATGCATACCCGAGAGGCCTAGGAGTCCTCCAAAGTGTACTACTTCCTTTAAAATAAAGCCTCTAAGCGACTGAGAACTCATGGAGACAGCTGCCTGCCTCCCTTTCTGCACGGCTACTAGGGGCCTACGCTGGAGGCAACTTGTCACGTTGAGGTTCCCTCTAGCTCTAGAGCTTGTCAGGCGGACCAGAGCCGCGGCCATGGAAGCACCTGGTTTAGACAGAGCAGACTCATAACGTTCCCCGAAGCACTCTGACAGGGCTAACAGGCCTGTCGAGAGCAGGGAATGTCAGGTAGCTTCAAGGCAGCATGAACGCAGCCTTCCAAACGGGAAAGCAAGGCTACTTGCAGCAGGCCCCCGTTTCCGTGGGCGCACTCAGCAGACATCCCCGTGGTTTCTAACAAGCCCAAAGAGACACAGGTCACCCTGAGTTTCCTTCCCTGAATCAACTTCTCGAAGTAAGGTGTTCTGCATCAAGCGAACTGCCTCAACCAAGGAATGCCGTAGCTGCTCCTCTGGGCCTGTGGCCATTCAAAGCCTGCAGTGCCACAGGAGGAAGGGGACTTACATGGCCAGTAAGAACGCAAGCCGACTCTCTCTGGGAGGCACGGTGACTTCAGGCAGGAGGTCCTAGGTGGAATGCGAAAGCCGAGGGTTTCTCTGAGTTCAGCTCAGCCTCGGGTAATGCGTAAGACTTGGACGCCATGTGGGACGTGCCAGAACGGTGTCCGTGAACGTGTGCGAGTGCTGAGGTCCTTAAGCGGCTCCCAAGGAGAGTGCAGCGCGTTTCCCTACGCTCGGCATACACAGAGGGGCTCTAAAGGGCTACGGGCCTGGATGTTGCTTAGCAGACCCAGGTGGGCCTGGCGGTACTCAGTGTTCCTGCCGGGAACAGGGGGCCCGCGCCAGCCTCCTAGGTGTCCAGAATACCCTGCTGCCGTTGAAGGTGCCCAGAGCCGAGGCCGCCGCCTCCTGGAAACCGCTGCACGCCTCCGCTTCTGCACGGCCACTCGGGGTCTTACTTCC